>NC_053028.1:676237046-676479004 GCF_003073215.2 Triticum urartu
GGTAAGAGAGAGGTTACACCGCTGCATAGAGGGGGGAAGAGTTGGTGATGATGGCGGTGAAGTTGTTGGTGAAGATTGCGGTGATGATGATGGCCACGGCAGCGTTCCGGCGCCACCGGAAGAGAAGGGGTGAGTTGGCCCCTTCGTCTTCTTCTTCCTTTAGCTCCTCCGTATGTTGTGTGGAATTGTGAGCGGATAACAATTTCACACAGGAAACAGCTATGACCATGATTACGCCAAGCTATTTAGGTGAGACTATAGAATACTCAAGCTTGCATGCCTGCAGGTCGACTCTAGAGGATCTATCTCTCTGTTTCTCTCTGTTTCTGCGTTCTCTCCGCTGCCCTTTCACCGTTTCGTGTATATATGGAGATCCGTAACTCCGATTGGACTGAAACCTTCGCCGTGATTTTTTTACCAAAAATTAGCTTTCTTGCGGCCGAAGAAGGTCATCGACTGCCTTACGGGTGGACCACGAGGGTCAGGGGCGCGCCCAGGGGGGTGGGGCGCGTCCCTGCCTCGTGCCCACCTTGGACACCGTTTCGCGTTGATCTTTCTCCGAGATTTTCCAAATATTCCAAAAATAAGCTCCGTCTGTTTTTATCCAGTTTGGATTCCGTTTGATATGGGGTTTCTGCGAAACATAAAACATGCAACAAACAGGAACTGGCACTGGGCACTGGATCAATATGTTAGTCCCAAAAATAATATAAAAAGTTGCCAAAAAGTATATGAAAGTTGTATAATATTGGCATGGAACAATCAAAAATTATAGATACGACGGAGACGTATCAGCATCCCCAAGCTTAATTCCTGCTCGTCCTAGGTAAATGATAAAAAAATTGATGTGGAATGCTACCTAGCATAATCTTGATCATATGTCTAATCATGGCATGAATATTAAGACACGAGTGATTCAAAGCAATAGTCTATCATTTGACATAAAAGCAATAATACTTCAAGCCTACTAATAAAGCAATCATGTCTTTTCAAAATAACAAGGCCAAAGAAAGTTATCCCTACAAAATCATATAGTCTGGCTATGCTCCATCTTCACCACACAAAATATTCACATCATGCACAACCCCAATGACAAGCCAAGCAATTGTTTCATACTTTTGACGTTCTCAAACCTTTTCAACTTTCACGCAATACATGAGCGTGAGCCATGGACATAGCACTATAGGTGAAATAGAATATGATGATGGGGGTTATGCAGAGAAGAAAAAAAGGAGAAAGTCTCACATCGACGCGGCTAATCAAC
This sequence comes from Triticum urartu, assembly GCF_003073215.2. Lineage (NCBI taxonomy): Eukaryota > Viridiplantae > Streptophyta > Magnoliopsida > Poales > Poaceae > Triticum > Triticum urartu. Next base: position 676,238,311 of record NC_053028.1, read on the forward strand.
GGGCTATGAAGATGCCCATCAATTGATGTCAATGTGAGGAGTAGGGATTGCCATGCAACGGATGCACTAGAGCTATAAGTGTATGAAAGCTCAAACTGAAACTAAGTGGGTGTGCATCCAACTTGCTTGCTCATGAAGACCTAGGGCATTTGAGGAAGCCCATCGTTGGAATATACAAGCCAAGTTCTATAATGAAAATTCCCACTAGTATATGAAAGTGATAACTCAAGAGACTCTCTATATGAAGAACATGGTGCTACTTTGAAGCACAAGTGTGGTAAAAGGATAGTAACATTGCCCCTTCTCTCTTTTCCTCTCATTTTTTTATTTTCTTTTATTTTCTCTTTTTTTGGGCCTTCTCTTTTTTTGGCCTTTCTCTTTTTTTTATTTTTATTATTTTTTATTTTTTTGTCTGGAGTCTCACCCGACTTGTGGGGGAATCATAGTCTCCATCATCCTTTCCTCACTGGGGCAATGCTCTAATAATGATGATCATCACACTTTTATTTACTTACAACTCAATATTACAACTCAATATCTAGAACAAAGATATGACTCTATATGAATGCCTCCGGCGGTGTACCAGGATGTGCAATGATCTAGTGTAGCAATGACATCAAAAAACGGACAAGCCATGAAAACATCATGCTAGCTATCTTACGATCATGCAAAGCAATATGACAATAAATGCTCAAGTCATGTATATGATGATGATGGAAGTTGCATGGCAATATATCTCGGAATGGCTATGGAAATGCCATGATAGGTAGGTATGGTGGCTGTTTTGAGGAAGATATAAGGAGGTTTATGTGTGACAGAGCGTATCGTATCACGGGGTATGGATGCACCGGCGAAGTTTGCACCAACTCTCGTGTTGAGAAAGGGCAATGCATGGTACCGAAGAGGCGAGCAATGATGGAAGGGTGAGAGTGCGTATAATCCATGGACTCAACGTTTGTCATAAAGAACTCACATACTTATTGCAAAAATCTATTAGTCATCGAAACAAAGTACTACGTGCATGCTCCTAGGGGGATAGATTGGTAGGAAAAGACCATCGCTCGTCCCCGACTGCCACTCATAAGGAAGACAATCAATAAATACCCCATGCTCCAACTTCGTTACATAACGGTTCACCATACGTGCATGCTACGGGAATCACAAACCTCAACACAAGTATTTCTACAATCCACAACTACCCACTAGCATGACTCTAATATCACCATCTTTATATCGCAAAACTATTGCAAGGAATCAAACATATCATATTCAGTGATCTACAAGTTTTATGTAGGATTTTATGACTAACCATGTGAATGACCAGTTCATGTCATCTCTCTACATAGATATAAGTGAAGAAAGAGAGTTTAATTCTTTCTACAAAAGATAAGCCCACGCTCTAACAAATATAAGTGAAGCAAAAGAGCATTCTACAAATGCCGGTTGTCTAAGTGAAGAGAAACAGGCAGTCCAAACTTCAAATGATATAAGTGAAGCACATGAAGCATTCTATAAAGCCATACTCAAAAGATATAAGTGAAGTGCAATGAGCATTCTATAAATCAACCAAGGACTATCTCATACCAGCATGGTGCATAAAAGAAAAATGAAAACTAAATTCAAAAGACGCTCCAAGATTTGCACATATCACATGAATGAAACGAATCCGAAAACAAACCGATACTTGTTGAAGAAAGAGGGGATGCCTTCCGGGGCATCCCCAAGCTTAGACGCTTGAGTCTCCTTGAATATTTACTTGGGGTGCCTTGGGAATCCCAAAGCTTTAGCTCTTCCCTCTCTTGCTTCTTCTCACATCGAGACCTTTTCGATCATCGAACACTTCATCCACACAAAACTTCAACAGAAAACTCGGTAAGATCCGTTAGTATAATAAAGCAAATCACTACTCTAAGTAATGTTGCAAACCAATTCATATTTTTTTTGCATTATGTCTACTGTAATATAACTTTTTCATGGCTTAATCCACTGATATAAATTGATAGTTTCATCAAAACAAGCAAACTATCCATCAAAAACAGAATCTGTCTAAAACAGAACAGTCTGTAATAATATGAACATTAACCATACTTATGGTACTTTAAAAATTCTGCCAAAATTAGGAAAAATAAAGAATTTATATAGAAAGACAGTGCAGAAAGAATCAGAACTGTTTTACGTTCCAGTAAAAAATTAAAAATCGCGCACTACAGCCAAAGTTTCTGTCCTGCACCGCACAAACGAACAAGCATTGTAAACATCCTAAAGACAAACCTTGGCATATTATTTTTATTATACAATGGAATTGTACAAGGGGATAATTATTTTTGTTGAAAATTTTCTGTAATCAAGATTCAGAAAGTTTCCGTGAGCATGAACAAAGTTCAAGGCTAGCTCCCACCTCAACAATGCTTGTCTTTCTCACTTTCGCTTTTCTTTTTGAACAAGTTTTAGGTTCCCCTGTTTATTTCTGTTGTTTTTAAACTATATGAAAGCACTCAACATAAATAAATGACTCTCTAAAACTTCCGGGTTGTCTCCCTGGCAGCGCTTTCTTTAAAGCCACTAAGCTAGGCATATTAAGTAATGGATCCACCCGGATCCCAAGGTATATCAAAGCCAATTTTAATTAACAATGATTTGTAATCTAGTAGTGAGCACAAAGCAATATATATCATGTAATGACGAAGTCTTACTCTCTTCCTATGCATCAGCATGTCATAAAAGAACAATTCATGCACGCAAAGTAAAGGCCAATGCATAGTATGAGCAGTTTCTTGCAATTTAGTCATGTTGGAAACATAGAGAGGTGGAGATATAGTTCCTCTCTCATAATAATTGCAAGTAGGAGCAGCAAGCACATGCATATTATATCTATCAAAATCATCATGTGCAACGGTAAAAGGCAACCCATCAATATAATCCTTAATAAGTGCAAACTTCTCCGATATAGTGTAGTCAGGAGAATTTAAAAAGATAATAGGACTATCATATGTGGGTGCAATAGCAACAATTTCATGTTTAACATAAGGAACTATAGCAAGTTCATCTCCAGAAGCATAATTCATATTGGCATCTTTGCCACAAGCATAACAAGTATCATCAAAAAGGGATATTTCAAGAGAATCAACAGGATCATAATAGTCATCATAGCAATCATCCTTCGGTAAGCACGAAGGGGAATTAAACAATGTATGAGTTGAAGAGTTACTCTCATTAGAAGGTGGGCATGGGTGATCAATCCGTTCTTCCTCCTTTTGTTCTTCGCTCTCCTCCTCATCTTTTTCATCCAATGAGCTCACAGTTTCATCAACTTCTTCTTCCATAGATTCCTGCAAAATATTAGTCTTTTCTTGGACAGCGGAGACTTTCTCAATAAGTGCATTAATATCGGAATTGTATTCATAATTCTCATAGCAATATTTGAGGATAGCTAAATTTTCAGGTCTATAAACAACATCATCAAAATCTTCAAACTCTTTAAACATAGATTCAATTTCATAAGCACCCATAAAAGCAACAAATTATTCTATTTGTTCCACATCATAGTAATCGTATATACCATTAGAATAAGAAGCTAAGGTTTTATTATCATTAAATTTGCATGAAAAGGGAAGGTGTGGAGCCTTCATCCTAGAGCAACAAGTATAATCATATCTCAAGCATAGTTGCCTAGCATACCACTTCAACATATGAATTTGATCCCATAATAGTTTCCCTTTTTGTGTCAAGCGATAATCCCTAAAGTATTCACGTTGATCCAACGTTACTCCCATTACATAATTGAATGGGGTTTTCTCAGGATTATTAAAGTAGTACATAATATCTTTCACATAACCAGCATCGAGGGTTTTAGGAGGTTCCCCATCTCCATGAGCAGCAAGTACACCTAATTTTTTTGGTATTTCGTGTTCCATATCCATAACTAAAGATAGAGAACAACTAAGAACAGCAAATAAAAATTACTTAGTGATAAAGAAAACAAGCACACACGAGAATATTCACCCCACGCTATGACTCCCCGGCAACGGCGCCAGAAAAAGGTCTTGATAACTCACAAGTATAGGGGATCAATTGTAGCCTCTTTTGATAAGTAAGAGTGTCGAACCCAATGAGGAGCCAAAGGTAGAACAAATATTCCCTCAAGTTCTATCGACCACCGATACAACTCTACGCGCACTTGACGTTCGCTTTACCGGAAACAAGTACGAAACTAGAAGTACTTTGTATGTGTTTTTGGATAGGTTTGCTAGAAAGTAAAGAACGAGTAAATAAAAGCTAGGGGTTGTTTAGATGAAGACACAACGAAATTAGTTTTGGTAGAGAGATTTTTGTTACGAGAAAGTTATTTGTCCCTAGGCAATCGATAACTAGACCGGTAATCATTATTGCAATTTTATTTGAGGGAGAGGCATAAGCTAACATACTTTCTCTACTTGGATCATATGTGTAACACCCCCAGTGTCATGCTACAGTAACCCTCTATGATTAAACTAATCATTTTTTCAAACAGTGCTTAATCATCTTTGTTCAATATCCCATTTGAAATTCCAGTCAAATCAAATTCAAGTGAAGTTTGAAGTTGCTCAAAAGTTGCTGGAAAAATGTTCATCATTTGTCAAAAAATCCATAACAATTATTTGTTAGGAAAACAACATCACCATTGAGCTAAGATGGACAGTAGCAATTATTTCATTGCAACTTCAGCATTTTTGAATGTCATTTTATTGTGAAAAATGTAAATGACATCCCCTGGCCTCCAAACTAATTGTGGCACTGGCTAACAATTCCTTGGATTTTATGGGCCCAGTTCCATAATTTATTTAAGATATTTGGATGCCCAATTAACTTCCTTTCTTTCTCTATTTAAAAAAATGAAAAAAGCCCATGTCCCACTTGGGCTTCGGCCCGCCCGAGCTAGCTGGCCCAACTAGGCCGGCCCACGCCCCCTCCTCGGTCGCTCTCCCCTCATCCCTGTTCCCCGACCCGAGTCGCTACAGGCACCGTCCCCGACAGACCCGCCTCGCCGGCGACGTCCTGGTGAGGGGATAAGGCCTGCGCCTCCCCGCCGCCTCGATCCCCGCCTCCACTTGCACCACCCCACTCCCCTCTCCCTCTCTGCCTCTCGCTCTCCCCATCAGGTCTCCTTCCCTTCCCCTCGCCGAGCGTGTTCACGGCCGGCCAACTCATCCCGCCGTGGCCACCGTCGACCCCACGTCCCCGGAGCGAGTCCTGGGGATCCGTGGGCCTCTTCTTCGTCAACCCCGCACAGCCATCGGGGCTGGGGCGCGTTGTACGCGCCTCACCTAGCTCTCTCCCTCTCCACCGAGCGCATCCGTCGCCCCTCGCCGTCGCAGCCGCGGCCATCGGTGTCGTTCTGCCCTTCCAAGGTGCCCAAGGACTCCGTCGGTCTCTACCTCATCGCCTGGCGCTGCTTGCTGGAGCTGGCAAGCCCCGCAACACTGCTACCTCTTGTGCTTGCGTTGGATTTCCTTGAAGAGGAAAGGTGATGCAGCACAATAGAGTAAGTATTTCCCTCAGTTGTTGAGAACCAAGGTATCAATCCAGTAGGGGACTACACGCAAGTCCCTCGTACCTACACAAAACAAATAGCTCTTCGTAACCAACGCAAATGGGGGTTGTCAATCCCTTCACGGTCACTTACGAGAGTGAGATCTGATAGATATGACAGATAATATTTTTGGTATTTTTGGTATAAAGATGCAAAGTAAAATAAAAGGTAAAGTAAAAAAGAAAAGTGCTACCTCTTGAGCACTGCGTTGGATTTCCCCGAAGAGGAGAGGGTGATCCAGCAAAGTAGCGTAAGTATTTCCCTCAGTTTTTGAGAACCAAGGTATCAATCCAGTAGGAGGCTACACGCAAGTCCCTTGTACCTACACAAAAACAATAGCTCCTCGCAACCAACGCGATTAGGGGTTGTCTATCCCTTCACGGTCACTTACGAGAGTGAGATCTGATAGAGATGATAGATGATATTTTTGGTATAGAGATGCAAAGTGAAAATTAAAAATGCAAAGCAATAATAAAGTGATGGAGATTGATATGATGAGAATAGACCCGGGGGCCATAGGTTTCACTAGTGGCTTCTCTCAAGGGCATAAGTATTCTACGGTGGGTGAACAAATTACTGTTGAGCAATTGACAGAATTGAGCATAGTTATGAGAATATCTAGGTATGATCATGTATATAGGCATCACGTCCGAGACAAGTAGACCGACTCCTGCATGCATCTACTACTATTACTCCACTCAACGACCGCTATCCAGCATGCATCTAGAGTATTAAGTTAATGAAAATAGAGTAACGCCTTAAGCAAGATGACATGATGTAGAGGGATAGTTTCATGCAATATGGTAAAAACCCCATCTTGTTATCCTCGATCGCAACAATACAATACGTGCCTTGCTGCCCCTTCTGTCACTGGGAAAGGACACCGCAAGATTGAACCCAAAGCTAAGCACTTCTCCCATTGCAAGAAAAACCAATCTAGTAGGCCAAACCAAACTGATAGTTCGAAGAGACTTGCAAAGATAACCAATCATACATAAAAGAATTTAGAGAAGATTCAAATATTATTCATAGATAGACTTGATCATAAACCCACAATTCATCGGTCTCAACAAACACACTGCAAAAAAGAAGATTACATTGAATAGATCTCCACAAGAGAGGGGAGAACATTGTATTGAGATCCAAAAAGAGAGAAGAAGCCATCTAGCTAATAACTATGGACCCGAAGGTCTGAGGTAAACTATTCACACTTCATCGGAGAGGCTATGATGATGTAGAAGCCCTCCGTGATGACGGCCCTCTCCGGCGGAGCTCCGGAACAGGCCCCAAGATGGGATCTCGTGGATACAGGAAGTTGCGGCGGTGGAATAAGGTTTTTGGCTCCATATCTGATCGTTTGGGGGTACGTAGGTATATATAGGAGGAAGGAGTACGTCGGTGGAGCAACAGGGGGCCCACGAGGCAGGGGGTGCGCCCTAGGGAGGGGCGCCCCCCACCCTTGTGACCGCCTCTTTTGTTCCTTGGCGTAGGGTCCAAGTCTCCTAGATCACGTTCGGTGAGAAAATCACGTTCCCGAAGGTTTCATTCCATTTGGACTCCGTTTGATATTTTGTTTCTCTGAAACACTGCAATAGGCAAAAAACAGCAATTCTAGGCTGGGCCTCCGGTTAATAGGTTAGTCCCAAAAATAGTATAAAAGTGTAAAATAAAGCCCAATATAGTCCAAAACAGTAGATAATATAGCATGGAGCAATAAAAAATTATAGATACGTTGGAGACGTATCAGGCATCCCCAAGCTTAATTCCTGCTCGTCCTCGAGTAGGTAAATGATAAAAAGAGAATTTTTGATGCGGAGTGCTACTTGGCATAATTTCAATTCAAATCTTCTTAATTGTGGTATGAATATTCAGATTCGCAAGATTTAATACAAAAGTTCATATTGACATAAAAACAATAATACTTCAAGCATACTAACAAAGCAATTATGTCTTCTCAAAATAACATGGCCAAAGAAAGTTATCCCTACAAAATCATATAGTCTGGCTATGCTCTATCTTCACCACACAAAGTATTTAAATCATGCACAACCCCGATGACAAGCCAAGCAATTGTTTCATACATTAACATTTTCAAAACTCCTTCGATCTTCACGCAATACATGAGCGTGAGCCATGGACATAGCACTATATGGGGCATAGAATGGTGGTTGTGGAGAAGACAAAAAGAGGGGAAGATAGTCTCACATCAACTAGGCGTACCAACGGGCTATGGAGATGCCCATCAATAGGTATCAATGTGAGTGAGTAGGGATTTCCATGCAACGGATGCACTAGAGCTATAAGTATATGAAATCTCAACAAAAGAAACTAAGTGGGTGTGCATCCAACTCACTTGCTCATGAAGACCTAGGGCAATTTGAGGAAGCCCATCATTGGAATATACAAGCCAAGTTCTATAATGTAAAATTCCCACTAGTATATGAAAGTGACAAAATGAGAGACTCTCTATCATGAAGATCATGGTGCTACTTTGAAGCACAATTGTGGTAAAAGGATACTAACATTGTCCCTTCTCTCTTTTTCTCTCATTTTTTTATATTTTTTTATTTGGGCCTTTTATCTTTTTTTATGGCCTCTTTTTTTTCTCTTTTTTTTCGTCCGGGGTCTCATACCGACTTGTGGGGGAATCATAGTCTCCATCATCCTTTCCTCACTTTGGACAATGCTCTAAAAATGATGATCATCACACTTTTATTTTTCTTACAACTCAACAATTACAACTCGATACTTAGAACAAAATATGACTCTATATGAATGCCTCCGGCGGTGTACCGGGATATGCAATGAATCAAGAGTGACATATATGAAAGAATTATGAACGGTGGCTTTGCCATAAATACGATGTCAACTACATGATCATGCTAGCAATATGACAATGATGGAGCGTGTCATAAACGGAACGGTGGAAAGTTGCATGGCAATATATCTCGGAATGGCTATGGAAATGCCATGATAGGTAGGTATGGTGGCTGTTTTGAGGAAGGTATATGGTGGGTGTATGATACCGGCGAAAGGTGCGCGGTATTAGAGAGGCTAGTAATGGTGGAAGGATGGGAAAACTGCGTATAATCCATGGACTCAACATTAGTCATAAAGAACTCATATACTTATTGCAAAAATTTAGAAGTTATCAAAGCAAAGTATTACGCGCATGCTCCTAGGGGGATAGATTGGTAGGAAAAGACCTTCGCTCGTCCCCGACCGCCACTCATAAGGAAGACAACCAATAAATAAATCATGCTCCGACTTCATCACATAACGGTTCACCATATGTGCATGCTACGGGAATCACAAACTTTAACACAAGTATTTCTCAAATTCACAACTAATCAACTAGCATGACTCTAATATCACCATCTTCATATCTCAAAACAATTATCAAGCATCAATCTTTTCTTAGTATTCAACGCACTCAAAAGAAAGTTTCACAAATCTTGAATACCATGTATATTATTATTAAGAAAATTACCAAGCTATTAAGAATCTCAAAATAATCTAAGTGAAGCATGAGAGATCAACAGTTTCTTTAAAACAAATCCACCACCGTGCTCTAAAAGATCTAAGTGAAGCACATAGAGCAAAACTACATAGCTCAAAAGATATAAGTGAAGCACGTAGAGTATTTATCAAATTCCAATTCATGTATGGCTCTCTCAAAAGGTGTGTACAGCAAGGATGATTGTGGCACACTAACAAACAAAGACACAAATAATACAAGACGCTCCAAGCAAAATACATATCATGTGGTGAATAAAAATATAGCTCCAAGTAAAATTACTGATGGAAGTAGACGAAAGAGGGGATGCCTTCCGGGGCATCCCCAAGCTTTGACTTTTTGGTGTCCTTGAATTATCTTGGGGGTGCCATGGGCATCGCCAAGCTTAGGCTCTTGCCACTCCTTGTTCCATACTCCATCAAAAGAATTTAGCCAAAACTTGAAAACTTCACAACACAAAACTCAACAGAAATCTCGTGAGCTCCGTTAGAGAAAGAAAACAAAAGACCACTTCAAGGTACTGTAATGAACTCATTCTTTGTTTATATTGGTGTTAAACCTACTGTATTCCAACTTCTCTATGGATAATAAACTATTTTACTAGCCATAGATTCATCAAAATAAGCAAACAACACACGAAAAACAGAATCTGTCAAAAACATAACAATCTGTAGTAATCTGTGACTAACGCAAACTTATGGAACTCCAAAAATTCAGCCAAAATAGGAAGGCCTAGGCAATTTTTTTATTGATCAGCAGCAATTGGAATCACTATTTTATCACATTCTGGTGAATTTTAATAATTGTTTTCGTGAACCTAAAGTTTCTGGAAATTACAGCAAGATCAAATAACTATCATTCAAGAAGATCCTATAGGTTTAACTTGGCACAAACACTAATTAAAACATAAAACCACATCTAAACATAAGGTAGATGGATTATTTATTCCTAAACATAAGCAAAAACAAAAAAAACTAAAATAAAATTGGGTTGCCTCCCAACAAGCGCTATCGTTTAACGCCCCTAGCTAGGCATTGAGATTTCGATGATGCTCACAAGAAAGACAAGAATTGAAGCACAAAGAGAGCATCATAAAACACGTGACAAACACATCTAAGTCTAACATACTTTCTATGCATAGGCATCTTATAGGCAAACAAATTATCATAGCAAGCAAAAACTAGCATATGCAAGGAAGCGGAAAGAAGCAATAGCAATCTCAACATAAAGAGAGGTAATTTAGGAACATCAAAATTTCTACAACCATATTTTCCTCTCTCATAATAATTACATGTAGGATCATAAACAAATTCAACAATATAGCTATCACAAAACATATTATCAACACGATCCACATGCATGCAAAGTTGACACTCTTCCAAAATAGTGGGATTAACATTAACTAAAGTCATGACCTTTCCAAACCCACTTTTAATATTATTGCAAACAATATTATCAATCTCATATTCATCATGGGGATTAAATAAATTTTCAAGATTATAAGAAAAATCACCCCAATCATGATCGTTGCAACAGATAGTGGTCATAGCAAAACTAGCATCCCCAAGCTTAGGGTTTTGCATATTATTAGCACAATTGACATCAAGAGAATTTATAGTAAAATCATTGCAATCATGCTTTTCATCGAAGGAACTATCAAGTATGGGTGCAATAGCAACGATCTCATGTTTAACATAAGGAACTATAGAAAATTCATCTTCATAAATATTGGCATCATGGTTACAAGAATAGCAAGCATCATGTTCATCAAGGGATATTTCAACCAAATCATCGGAATCATCATTATCTATAGATTCATGCATGTCATTATTTTCTTCAAAAGCAACGGTAATTCTTTCAACATATTCTAAGACATAGACATTATGAGCAAGGTTTTCATTGCAATATTTATGTATGAAGGAATTTTCAGATTTGTTGAGAGTAAAATCATACTTTTCAATCAAAGAAGCAACTTCATGAGCACCCTTAAAAACGACAAATTCTTCAATTTGTTCGATATCATAGTAACTATAAACACCTTTTGCATAAGAAGATAAGATTTCATTATCATTGAACTCACATAGGTAGGGAAGGTGTTTTTTAGGGTTCTTAGAGCAACAAGTAAAATCACAAATTTCACAAAGATTCCAAGCATAGCATAGCAAACTATTTATATGATACCATAAGAGTCACCCTTTTCAGACAAACGATGACGCACAAAATGAGCATGCTCATCGAAAGATTTCCCATCAACTAGGCTAGTTGGGGTTTCAGCACGAGTGCATAAGGATCGAAGATGATCCAAGTAGAACACTTTAAGTGGATCAATATCAATAAATTTTTAGCAAGCGAAGATGCAAGCAAATAGAAGGCACGTGGAAACACAAACAAAGATACATACGGGAAGAAGGCAAAGAAAGGGCGAATAAAACGGCAAGGGTGAAGTGGGGGAGAGGAAAACGAGAGGCAAAAGGCAACTAATGTAATGCGGGAGATAGGGATTGTGATGGGTACTTGGTATGTTGACTTTTGTGCAGACTCCCCAGCAAAGGCGCCAGAAATTCTTCTTGCTACCTCTTGAGCACTGCGTTGGATTTCCCCGAAGAGAAGAGGATGATGCAGCAAAGTAGCATAAGTATTTCCCTAAGTTTTTGAGAACCAAGGTATCAATCCAGTAGGAGGCTACACGCAAGTCCCTTGTACCTACACAAAAGCAATAGCTCCTCGCAACCAACGCGATTAGGGGTTGTCAATCCCTTCACGGTCACTTACGAGAGTGAGATCTGATAGAGATGATAGATAATATTTTTGGTATTTTTGGTATAGAGATGCAAAGTGAAAAGTAAAAAAGCAAAGCAATAATAAAGTGATGGAGATTGATATGATGAGAATAGACCCGGGGGCCATAGGTTTCACTAGTGGCTTCTCTCAAGAGCATAAGTATTCTACGGTGGGTGAACAAATTACTGTTGAGCAATTGACAGAATTGAGCATAGTTATGAGAATATCTAGGCATGATCATGTATATAGGCATCACGTGCGAGACAAGTAGACCGACTCCTGCCTGCATCTACTACTATTACTCCACTCATCGACCGCTATCCAACATGCATCTAGAGTATTAAGTTAAAAACAGAGTAACGCCTTAAGCAAGATAACATGATGTAGAGGGATAGTTTCATGCAATATGATAAAAACCCCATCTTGTTATCCTCGATGGCAACAATACAATACGTGCCTTGCTGCCCCTTCTGTCACTGGGAAAGGACACCGCAAGATTGAACCCAAAGCTAAGCACTTCTCCCATTGCAAGAAAAACCAATCTAGTAGGCCAAACCAAACTGATAGTTGGAAGAGACTTGCAAAGATAACCAATTATACATACACTACAGGAAACAGGTAATTTGCCGTCTGTGGATCACAGACGGCAAAGACCTAAATCCAGACGGCAAAGATTTTGCCGTCAGGAAGCAGACGACAAACTCAGACGGCAAAGATAAGTCGGCAAAGAATGCTTTGCCGTCAGCTTTTTATCATACAGACGGCAAAGTCTTTGCCGTCAGCTGAAGTCATGTTTTGCCGTCAGCCTATTAACCAACAGACGGCAAAATCCAAGCTCTTTGCCGTCAGTAACGCTTCTTCTTTGCCGTCAGCCCTCAAACCCATAGACGGCAAATAATTATTTTTATATAAAAAAATTGGCAGGTAGTTTATGTTCTTTTTTTATTTTTACTTTTAGTTTTTTGAACAGGAGACGCTCGCGAAGGACCCAGAAGCTGCTTCATTGATAATTATTATTTGCAAGAGTGTACAACTGCCACAAGAACCCCAAAGAAAGTGAAATTACAACACACTATGGGATCTTTACAGGAAAGGCCCGAAACACGAGCTGGAAAACGCGATCTGGTCCATCTTCTTCCTTGCTTCGACATCGGACAAAGAACTCTAATATCGGGGTTGACCACTGCGGCTGTCGCCCGGCGGCCTCCTCTGCTTAAGGCTAGAACAGACCAACGATGAGGAGGCTGGGCTTGAGTGGCGCTGCAGATGAACTGGCAGTACACGATGAGGTGGGCCATGGTGGTGACGTAGACGGTGAGGTGCACCGCGCTGTAGGCGTTCCGGTCGACGTGGTTGGGGGAGGAGGCGGGCACCCGCTGTGGAGAGAAGAGGACCGGGGCGAGGCTGAGGAGAGCAGCGGGTGGCCCGTCGCGCCCCGCGTCGCCCGCCCTCACCAGTGCCGGCCGCCGCCCACCCTCGCACACGCCAGCCGCGACGCCCGCCCTCGTAGAAGCCGGCTGCCGCCCGCGCCAGCGCACCCCCTCGCAAACGTCGGGAAAGGCTGAGGAAACTAGCGGTTGGTCCGTCGCGCTTCGCCCTCACCAGTGCCGGCCGCCGCCCACCCTCGCACACGCCAGCCGCGATGCCCGCCCTCGTAGAGGCCGGCCGCCGCCCGCACCAGTGCCCCCCCTCACAAACGTCGGGCAAGGCTGAGGAAACTAGCGGTTGGTCCGTCGCGCTTCGCCCTCTCCAGCGCCGGCCGCTGCCCGCCCTCGCCAGCGCCGGCCGCCGTCCGCGACTCCTGCCATGCCGCCCGCCCGAACACACACAGGCCGCCGCCCACGCCAGCCGCCCCCCTCGCAAGCACCGGCTGCCCGCGCCAGCCGCCCCTCCTCGCACGCGCCGGCCGCCCGCGGCTGCCTCCCTGCTCGCCATCGCACGCCCTGGCCGCCCTGCCCGCGGCTGCCTCCCGGCTCACCATCCCCGTCGCGGGCAGTGGTGGGGTGTGTGTGTGTTTCGTGGGCAGGTGGGGGTGGGACGGGGGTTATTTTTTTACTTAGTGGTGGAGTGGGTCACGTGGGTGGGGTGAAAAGAGAGATGGGGAGGGCAGGATCGAGCAGCACGTGGTGGTAGATGGCTGCCATGTCATTGATCCGCAAGGTGGATCCGTGTGTTGTGCTTTCTCAGTTTGCCGTCTGCGAAACAAAATACAGACGGCAAAGAGCTCACTTTGCCGTCTGCCTAAGAAAGCACAGACGGGAAAGATTCTTTACCGTCTGTGTTTCACAGACAGCAAAGAAAACACAGACGGCAAAGAATCTTTGCCGTCTGTGTTTTCTTAGGGAGACGGCAAAGTGAGCTCTTTGACGTATGTGTTTCTATTTGCAGACGGCAAAGTATATTTTGCCGTAAGTTTTTCTTTGCCGTCTGTTGATGACAACAAACCCTTTCTTTGCCGTCTGCCCGAGGAAAAGCTGACGGCAAAGACGCCCCCTGATGGCAAATTAGCAGTTTCCCGTAGTGATAAAAGAATTCAGAGAATATTCAAATATTATTCATAGATAGACTTGATCATAAACCCACAATTCATCGGTCTCAACAAACACACTGCAAAAAAGAAGATTACATCGAATAGATCTCCACAAGAGAGGGGGAGAACATTGTATTGAGATCCAAAAAGAGAGAAGAAGCCATCTAGCTAATAACTATGGACCCGAAGGTCTGAGGTAAACTATTCACACTTCATCAGAGAGGCTATGATGATGTAGAAGCCCTCCGTGATGACGGCCCTCTCCGGCGGAGCTCCGGAACTGGACCCAAGATGGGATCTCATAGATACAGAAAGTTGCGGCGGTGGAATTAGGTTTTTGGCTCCGTATCTGATCGTTTAGGGGGTACATAGGTATATATAGGAGGAAGGAGTACGTCGGTGGAGCAATAGGGGGCTCACGAGGCAGGGGGCGCGCCCTAGGGGGGCGCCCCCACCCTTGTGACCGCCTCTTTTGTTCCTTGGCGTAGGGTCCAAGTCTCCTGGATCACGTTCGGTGAGAAAATCACGTTCCCGAAGGTTTCATTCCGTTTGGACTCCGTTTGATATTCTCTTTCTCCGAAACACTGAAATAGGTAAAAAACAGCAATTCTGGGCTGAGGCTCCAGTTAATAGGTTAGTCCCAAAAAAATATAAAAGTGGAAAATAAAGCCCAATATAGTCCAAAACAGTACATAATATAGCATGGAGCAATCAAAAATTATCGATACGTTGGAGACGTATCACAAAGCAATAATAAAGTGTAGGAAGATTAATATGATGATAATAGACCCGGGGGCCATAGATTTCACTAGTGGCTTCTCTCGAGAGCATAAGTATTCTATGGTGGGTGAACGAATTACTGTTGAGCAATTGACAGAATTGAGCATAGTTATGAGAGTATCTAGGTATGATCATGTATATAGGCATCACGTCCGAGACAAGTAGACCGACTCCTGCCTGCATCTAGTACTATTACTCCACTCATCGACCGCTATCTAGCATGCATCTAGAGTATTAAGTTAATGAAAACAGAGTAACGCCTTAAGCGAGACGACATGATGTAGAGGGATAAATTCATGCAATATGATAAAAAACCCCATCTTGTTATCCTCGATGGAAACAATACTATACGTGCCTTGCTGCCCCTACTGTCACTGGGAAAGGACACCGCAAGATTGAACCCAAAGCTAAGCACTTCTCCCATTGCAAGAAAAACCAATCTAGTAGGCCAAACAAAACAGATAATTCGAAGAGACCTTCAAAGATAACCAATCATACATAAAAGAATTCAGAGAAGATTCAAATATTGTTCATAGATAATCTTGATCATAAACCCACAATTCATCGGTCTCAACAAACACACTGCAAAAAGAAGATTACATCAAATAGATCTCCAAGAGAGAGGGGGAGAACATTGTATTGAGATCCAAAAAGAGAGAAGAAGCCATCTAGCTACTAACTATGGACCCGAAGGTCTAAGGTAAACTACTCACACTTCATCGGAGAGGCTATGATGGTGATGTAGAAGCCCTCCGTGGTGGATTCCCCTTCCGGCGGAGCTCCGGAACAGGCCCCAAGATGGGATCTCGTGGATACAGAAAGTTGCGGCGGTAGAATTAGGTTTTTGGCTCCGTATCTGATCGTTTGGGGGTACGTAGGTATATATAGGAGGAAGGAGTACGTCGGTGGAGCAACGAGGGGCCCACGAGGTAGGGGGGCGCCCCCATCCTCGTGGCCACCTCATTTCTTTCTTGACGTGGGGTCCAAGTCTCCTGGATCATATTCGGTGAGAAAATCACGTTCCCGAAGGTTTCATTCCGTTTGGACTCCGTTTGATATTCCATTTCTTCGAAACACTGAAATAGGCAAAAAACAACAATTCTGGGCTGGGCCTCCGGTTAATAGGTTAGTCCCAAAAATAATATAAAAGTGGAAAATAAAGTCCAATATGGTCCAAAACAGTAGATAATATAGCATGGAGCAATCAAAAATTATAGATACGTTGGAGACGTATCAGGCATCCCCAAGCTTAATTCCTGGTCGTCCTCGAGTAGGTAAATGATAAAGAAAAGAATTTTTGATGCGGAGTGCTACTTAGCATAATTTCAATGTATATCTTGTTAATTGTGGTATGAATATTCAGATCCGAAAGATTCAAGACAAAAGTTCATATGGACATAAAAATAATAATACTTCAAGCATACTAACAAAGCAATTATGTCTTCTCAAAATAAAATGGCCAAAGAAAGTTATCCCTACAAAATCATATAGTCCGGCTATGCTCTATCTTCACCACACAAAGTATTTCAATCATGCACACCCCCGATGACAAGTCAAGCAATTGTTTCATACTTTTGACATTTTCAAAACTTTTTCAATCTTCACGCAATACATGAGCGTGAGCCATGGATATAGCACTATATGTGGAAAAGAATGGTGGTTGTGGAGAAGACAAAAAGGGAGAGGATAGTCTCACATCAACTAGGCGTATCAACGGGCTATGGAGATGCCCATCAATAGATATCAATGTGAGTGAGTAGGGATTGCCATGCAACGGATGCACTAGAGCTATAAGTATATGAAAGCTCAACAAAAGAAACTAAGTGGGTGTGCATCCAACTCGCTTGCTCATGAAGACCTAGGGCATTTTGAGGAAGCCCATCATTGGAATATACAAGCCAAGATCTATAATGAAAACTTCCCACTATTATATGAAAGTGACAAAATGAGAGACTCTCTATCATGAAGATCATGGTGCTACTTTGAAGCACAAGTGTGGTAAAAGGATAGTAACATTGTCCCTTCTCTCTTTTTCTCTCATTTTTTTATTCTTTTTTTGGGCCTTTTCTTTTTTTTATGGCCTCTTTTTTTTCGTCCGGAGTCTCATCCCGACTTGTGGGGGAATCATAGTCTCTATCATACTTTTCCTCACTTGGGACAATGCTCTAAAAATGATGATCATCACACTTTTATTTTCTTACAACTCAACAATTACAACTCGATACTTAGAACAAAATATGACTCTATATGAATGCCTCATGCGGTGTACCGGGATATACAATGAATCAAGAGTGACATTTATGAAAGAATTATGAACGGTGGCTTTGCCACAAATACTATGTCAACTACATGATCATGCTAGCAATATGACAATGATGGAGCGTGTCATAATAAACAGAATGGTGGAAAGTTGCATGGCAATATATCTCGGAATGGCTATGGAAATGCCATGATAGGTAGGTATGGTGGCTGTTTTGAGGAAGGTATATGGTGGGTGTATGATACCGGAGAAACGTGCGCGGTATTAGAGAGGCTAGCAATGGTGGAAGGATGAGAAAAGTGCGTACAATCCATGGACTCAACATTAGTCATGAAGAACTCATATACTTATTGCAAAAATCTAGAAGTTATCAAAGCAAGGTATTACGTGCATGCTCCTAGGGGGATAGATTGGTAGGAAAAGACCATCGCTCGTCCCCGACCGCCACTCATAAGGAAGACAATCAATAAATAAATCATGCTCCGACTTCATCACATAACGGTTCACCATACGTGCATGCTACGGGAATCACAAACTTTAACACAAGTATTTCTCAAATTCACAACTACTCAACTAGCATGACTCTAATATCACCATCTTCATATCTCAAAACAATTATCAAGCATCAAACTTTTCTTAGTATTCAACGCACTCAAAAGAAGGTTTTACAAATCTTGAATACCAAGCATATTATTATTATTAAGAAAATTATCATGCTATTTAAGACTCTCAAAATAATCTAAGTGAAGCATATGAGATCAATAGTTTCTATAAAACAAATCCACCACCGTGCTCTAAAAGATATAAGTGAAGCACTACAGCAAAACTATATAGCTCAAAAGATATAAGTGAAGCACATAGAGTATTCTAACAAATTTCAATTCATGGATGGCTTTCTCAAAAGGTGTGTACAGCAAGGATGATTGTGGTAAACTAAAAAGCAAAGACTCAAATCATACAAGACGCTCCAAGAAAAACACATATCATGTGGTGAATAAAAATATAGCTTTAAGTAAAGTTACGGATGGAAGTAGACGAAAGAGGGGATGCCCCGAGCTTTGACTTTTTGGTGTCCTTAGATTATCTTGGGGGTGCCATGGGCATCCCCAAGCTTAGGCTCTTGCCACTCCTTGTTCCATAATCCATCAAAAAATTTCATCCAAAACTTGAAAACTTCACAACACAAAACTCAACAGAAATCTCGTGAGCTCCGTTAGCGAAAGAAAACAAAAGACCACTTCAAGGTACTGTAATGAACTCATTCTTTATTTATATTTTCGTTAAACCTACTGTATTCCAACTTCTCTATGGTTTATAAACTATTTTACTAGCCATAGATTCATCAAAATAAGCAAACAACACACGAAAAACAGAATCTGTCTAAAACAGAACAGTCTGTCGTAATCTGTAACTAACGCAAACTTGTGTAACTCCAAAAATTCAGCCAAAATATGGCGACCTAGGAAATGTTTTTATTGATCAGCAGAAATAGGAATCACTATTTTATCATGTTCTGGTGATTTTTAACAATTGTTTTCGTAAACCAAAAGTTTCTGGAAATTACAGCAAGATCAAATAACTATCATCCAAGAAGATCCTATAGGTTTAACTTGGCACAAACACTAATTAAAACATAAAACCACATCTAAACAGAAGGTAGATGGATTATTTATTCCTAAACAGAAGCAAAAGCAAAAAAACTAAAAATAAAATTGGGTTGCCTCCCAACAAGCGCTATCGTTTAACGCCCCTAGCTAGGCATAAAAGCAAGGATAGATCTAGGTATTGTCATCTTTGGTAGGCAATTCTTCAATAAGACATCTATCATTATTTAGAGTTTCTTTCTTTTTATTAATTATCAAACTTTTAGGAACAAGATCGAGAAACTCATTTATAGCAAATGGTTCCTTAATGATAACAAAAAGATCGGGATGAACACTTATAGATTTAAGATCCGCAGTTTCGTTACTAGAGGATTCACCCTTATTTTTAGGAACATACATAAGCTTGGCAATTTTAGTAGAAGGACTTGGAGTATTCTTTATGGAAGAAAAAGCGGTTCCCAAGTTGGTAATGATACCCTCAAGTTTATCGATTCTAGTGGAATCTTGATTTATTCTTTCATCAACTATGGGTTCCTTCTCCTTAATATTTTTCAAAATGACCCCTACCTTAGATCCATATTGGGTAATTTGGTTGTGCATCTTTTTATCCAAATTTTCAATTAACTCTACAGTAGCAACTTTATTTTCAATAATTTCAAGTCTTTGCATTACATGCTCCAAAGTTAACATCGTTCCATTAACCAAAAGGGGTGGTGAGCCAAATAAATCTATCATAGCATTATAAGAATCAAAAGTATGACTACCCAAGAAATTCCCTCCGGTAATGGTATCAAGGATATATCTATACCAAGGATTAGCACCTACATAAAAATTGCGGAGAATAATTGAAGTAGATTGCTTCCTGGTAGATCTATTTTGAGCATTGCAAATTCTATACCAAGCGTCTTTTAGATTTTCTCCCTCCCTTTGCTTAAAATTTAGAACTTCATTCTCGGGAGACAACAGAGAAGATATAAAGCTAGACATGACGACAAGAAAGCGATAAAAAGGCAAACGAAAAAAGAGAGGGCAAATAAAATGGCAAGGGTGAAGTGGTGGAGAGGAAAAAGAGAGGCAAATGGAAAATAATGTAATGCGAGAGATAAGGGATTGTGATGGGTACTTGGTATGTTGACTTTTGCGAAGACCTCCCCGGCAACGGCGCCAGAAATTCTTCTTGCTACCTCTTGAGCTTGCGTTGGATTTCCTTGAAGAGGAAAGGTGATGCAGCATGGTAGCGTAAGTATTTCCCTCAGTTTTTGAGAACCAAGGTATCAATCCAGTAGGAGACTACGCGCAAGTCCCTCGTACCTACACGAAACAAATAGCTCTTCGCAACCAACGCGAATAGGGGTTGTCATCGCTTCACGGTCACTTACGAGAGTGAGATCTGATAGATACGATAGATAATATTTTTGATATTTTTAGTATGAAGATGCAAAGTAAAATAAAAGGTAAAGTAAAAAAGCAAAGCAATAATAAAGAGTAGGAAGATTAATATGATGAGAATAGACCCCGAGGCCATAGATTTCACTAGTGGCTTCTATCGAGAGCATAAGTATTCTACGGTGGGTGAACGAATTACTGTTGTGCAATTGACAGAATTGAGCATAGTTATGAGAGTATCTAGGTATGATCATGTATATAGGCATCATGTCCGAGACAAGTAGACCGACTCCTGCCTGCATCTACTACTATTACTCCACTCATCGACCGCTATCCAGCATGCATCTAGAGTATTAAGTTCAAGAAAACAGTGTAACGCCTTAAGCAAGATGACATGATGTAGAGGGATATATTCATGCAATATGATAAAAACCCCATCTTGTTATCCTCGATGGCAACAATACAATACGTGCCTTGCTGCCCCTACTATCACTGGGAAAGGACACCGCAAGATTGAACCCAAAGCTAAGCACTTCTCCCATTGCAAGAAAAACCAATCTAGTAGGCCAAACCAAACTGATAATTCGAAGAGACTTGCAAAGATAACCAATCATACATAAAAGAATTCAGAGAAGATTCAAATACTGTTCATAGATAATCTTGATCATAAACCCACAATTCATCGGTCTCAACAAACACACCGCAAAAAGAAGATTACATAGAATAGATCTCCACGAGAGAGGGGGAGAACATTGTATTGAGATCCAAAAAGACAGAAGAAGCCATTGTGATGCCCAGATAATTAGGCTACAGTAAATCTCTCCTAATGATGCCAAGTCATCTTTGATTACTGTTGCTAAACTTCCGTTAGTTCAAACCGATTCAAAAACCAATTCAAAAAATTGACAAACAACAAAAGTTTTCAAAATATTAAACTAAAATGTTGGGAGTGTGCAGTTAAATGCCTAGGTAATTATAGTGCAACAAACACCCTTTTAGAAAATGCCTAAATGATTTAAGATGAAATAGAACAAAAAAAGAAATAAGAAAAGAGAAAAGAAAAGGAGTACCCCCTCCCCACTGGGCCAATCGGCCCAGCTGCTAGCCAGGCCGGTCCCAAACCGGCCAACCCAACCGCACGGCCACAGCCGCTGCCCCCCTGGACCGCAACCAGCCTGGTCGGCCCAGCTGGCCCAGCTCCCCGCACCGCAACCCCTTCCTATTCCTCGGTCACGCGCTGCTACAGGGCGCGGTCGCCACCGGACCCGCTCGCCGGCGTCGAGGTGGATAAGGACGCCGACGCCGCGCCCCCTCGGGCTCCCCTCCCCACTGGCCCCTCGCTCTCCCACTCGCTCTCTTTCCCCCCCTTCCAGATCTACAGCGCCCGAGCGCGCCCATGGCCGTGCCGCCGTGCTAACCACGGCCACCGTCGTCCCCAAGCCCCTCCGACTAGTCTCCGAGCACCGTCATCCTCCTCTACGTCCTCCACACCGACGATTTGGATCCGGGGAGCTCTACAGCGCGGGATACCCGTCGTCGTCTTCCTCGGGTCGCCGCTGTCGCCATCGACTCCGGCCACTGCCAACCTCCCGTCTACGTCGCGCCGCTGCTGCTACTAATCCGTCACCGGGCCCCCATGCGCCCACACGGTGAACTCCCGCGCCCCGCTTCCCTTTTCCCTCGCACACCATAGCTACCTATTCGCCGTTGCCGAGAGCCTGTCGCCACAGATTGCCTCGCTGCCGTGGCCGTACTCTCCATCGTGCTCGCCTGAGCACGGCATCTTGTTCCTGGTGCCCCAGGGACCCAACGCGCCCGCTCACGCGCTGCTCCGTGGCCGCTAGCCCCAAGCTCGATGAGTGCCCGAACGCGTCGCCGCACGCGCTCATCGCCGGCAGCCGTCCGGTGACCATTTGGTCCCGGGCTCATGCCTGTCGTGCTCACACGCGCCCGTAGAGGCCTCCTGGCCGTTTTGGGTACTTGCTGTCGTGCCGCAGCGCCGTTTCCCTCTCACGGCCAAACGCCGGCGTCCGCCCCACTCGTCACCGGTGACGTTGCGGCCCTCTTCCGGCCACGCCACCGCTCCCACTAGATGCGCCTCTCCGCGCTTGTTCGAACGAGCCCAGGCGCGCGCGGATCCGTGCCCTATGCGCAATTTCCGGCAAACTCCGACGGGTCTGCGTCGTGCTTTTGGTCGCCGACAGCGAGAGCCGGCCCTGCTGACCTGGCACCGCGGGTCCCACCACCTGGGCCACTGACTGGTGGGCCCAGGGCCCCCTGTTGACCTGTTGACTGGGTCAACTACTGACTGGGCCGCCCCTATCTCACTGACCTATATGCCCCACTTCAATAAACGAAATAAATAAAAAGAATAATGGGTTAATTAAATAGTTTAGCTAATTAAAACCCTAATCTCTCACTGACTACTGGGCCCCACCCTCTAATTAACCTATTTAGTTAGTCTAAACCCACCTGTTAGTGCCCCTGACAATGACATGTGGGTCCCACTGGACCCACCTGTCTGGTTTGACTGGTCAACCGACCAGTTGACCTGCTGACATCACTCTGATGTCATGCCTGCATCATCATTCACTGTTTTGGATAATGTTGGAATTAAATAAATAATTAAAATCAGAAAATGATTTAAATCTTTAGAAAATCATATCTTTTGATCCGTAACTCGGATGAAAATACTTTCTACATGAAATTTGCTCAGATCGACGAGACGAACCCGGATACGCAGCCCGTTCGTCCGCCACACACTCCTAACATATCAAACTCGCTACTTTCCCCCTCCGGCTCCTCTGCCCGAAAACGCGAAACACCAGGGATACTTTCCCGGATGTTTCCCCCCTTCACCGGTATCACCTCATACCGCGTTAGGGCACCCCTAGCACCGATACTTGTCATGTCATGCATCGTCATGCATCTGT
Source organism: Triticum urartu (assembly GCF_003073215.2). Classification (NCBI taxonomy): domain Eukaryota; kingdom Viridiplantae; phylum Streptophyta; class Magnoliopsida; order Poales; family Poaceae; genus Triticum; species Triticum urartu. The sequence goes on from NC_053028.1 coordinate 676,261,671, forward strand.
TTGCATTGTATTCATTGTTTCTTCCCCCTCTTCTTCCGCTAGACACCGAGGCCGATGCCGTTGCTACCCAGTACGACTACGGAGTTGACGACCCCTCTCTCTTGCCAGAGCAACCAGGCAAGCCCCCCCTTGATCACCAGATATCGCCTACTCTCCTCTATACAGCTTGCATTAGAGTAGTGTAGCGCGTTACTGCTTTACTTGCATAGCCTGTCCTTGCTACTCCTGTTGATACCTTTACTTGCAATCCTACTTGCTTAGTATAGGATGCTAGTATTTCCATCTGTGGCCCTACATTCTTGTCCGTCTGTTGTGCTATACTATTGGGCCGTGATCACTCGGGAGGTGATCACGGGTATATACCTATACATAATATATATGATACCTATGGTGACTAAAGACAGGTCGGCTCATAGGATCACCCGCGAGTGGATCTTTGTGGTGGAGCGACAGGGCAGGTTGAGACCACCTAGGCGAGAGGTGGGCCTAGCCCTGGTCGGCATTCGCGGTTACTTGAAATAACACGCTTAACGAGTTCTTCGTATTTGATCCGAGTCTGCCCATTTGGTCTATACGCACTAACCAACTACATGGGAAAGTTATGGGCACTCGACGTCGTGGTATCAGCCGAAGCCTTCCTGACGTCAGCGACTGAGCGGCACGCGCCGGATTGGACTGGAACGCCTGCTAGGCTAGGTCTGCTTCCGGCCGCCCATGCAACGTGCAGGTGTGCTAAGGGCGATGGGCCCAGACCCCTGGGCATTTAGGTTTAGACCGGCGTGCTGACCTCTCTGTTGGCCTAGGTGGGGCTGCAACGTGTTGATCTTCCGCGGCCGGGCATGACCCCAGAAAGTGTGTCCGTCCAAATGGGATCAAGCGTGTTGGGTTATGTGGTGCACCCTTACAGGGAAGTTAATCTATTTGAATAGTCGTGATCTTCGGTAACAAGACGACTTGGAGTTGTACCTTGACCTTATGACAACTAGAACTGGATACTTAATAAAACACACCCTTCCAAGTGCCGGATACAACCCGGTGGTCGCTCTCTAACAGGGCGACGAGGAGGGGATCGCCGGGTAGGATTATGCTATGCGATGCTACTTGGAGGACTTCAGTCTACTCTCTTCTATATGCTGCAAGACGGAGGCTGCCAGAAGCGTAGTCTTCGACAGGATTAGCTATCCCCCTCTTATTCTGGCATTCTGTAGTTCAGTCCACTGATATGGCCCTTTACACATATATCCATGCATATGTAGTGTAGCTCCTTGCTTGCGAGTACTTTGGATGAGTACTCACGGTTGCCTTGTTCCCCCTTTTCCCCCATATCTCTACCCGATTGCTGCGAACAGACGATGGAGTCCAGGAGCCAGACGCCATCGTCGATGACGACTACTACCCTGGAGGTGCCTACTACTACGTGCTGCCTGCTGACGACGACCAGGAGTAGTTTAGGAGGATCCCAGGCAGGAGTCCTGCGCCTCTTTCATTGTATCCCAGTTTGTGATAGCCATCTTATGGAAAAGTTGTTTAACTTATGTCTGTACTCAGATATTGTTGCTTCCGCTGACTCGTCTATGATTGAGTACTTGTATTCGAGCCCTCGAGGCCCCTGGCTTGTATTATGATGCTTGTATGACTTATTTATGTTTTAGAGTTGTGTTGTGATATCTTCCCGTGAGTCCCTGATCTTGATCATACACGTTTGCGTGCATGATTAGTGTACGATTGAATCGGGGGCGTCACAAATTGGTATCAGAGCTGACTGCCTGTAGGAATCCCCCTTCCACACTCTTTGGCCGAAGTCGAGTCTAGACATTGCAAAAAGTTTTACTAACATGGCTGTGCGGCCCCTGGGCCCACGTCGCCATCGGGTGTTACTAGGATCTTTTACTCCTCGACCTTTACTCTGGGACTCTAATCTCTCTTCTCTTCGGGTTAAATGGATTTGCTAAAACTCTAACATTAGGTTCTCGTAACAAATTTCCCCCGAAGAGCCACTTATTACAGATGATCGCCTGCTGCACCAGAAGATTTCGAAGTCACCGATGTTCTCTTGAGACCTTGTGCCCGTCACTTTTGCAATTCCCTATTATCGATATATCCCTTGGATAAATACATACACTTGTCGTTCTTACCTTTATTCCCGGCTGCTCTTGTTATTACCAGATACACCGAAAATTCTCTCTATTGTTCTGAGAATACTTTGTGGCTACTGCCTTGCAGTTCTTTGCCACCTGAATACCCCTGTGGATAATTTCTCGCACTCATCGAGTATCCGCTCATCCCTAGTTGATTCTGGTATTTCACAAAAGCTTTTGAAATACCATTCGATCTTTCGAAGATCCTCAACAACCTATTGCTCTTGAAATTCTTGGTTGCTTGCATTGGGATTAAATCCTATAAGTCTAGTAATCTTATTGGCATCCTTTGTCATTATCATTTTAAGTCTGTTGATCCAATATGATGTGAATGCTCTCAATCCTCAGTCATATCCTAGAATTCATCCTTCCGGCTCAGACGTCATTTCAAACGTGAGCTGGTTCTCGCCAATCAAATTGTCGTCAATTGTGCCCCTAAGTATATTGAACTTATCTATCCCTAATCAGAACATTGCTTCTGATCCCTTGATTTGAAAATCATAATTCCTTTGCATTTGAGCTCTGGATTAGTCAGTTGTTTCCATAATCCAATTCCTTTGCAGTGTTACTTCCTCTGGTTGTGTGCCGATGCTCACATCAGCTCTGTTATGGACTGAGAGATCCTTTAATGGATTTTATCTGACAGCGTCCTTCATATTCAATAACCTTGTGAGCCTTCCCTTGGATACATAATGCCTTTGGTAAATTGTATCATCTACTTTCTCAACCTTGCTCTACTTTCGAGCTTGTGATATTTACTCTTGAAACTTGTGGTATATGTTTCTAAGATGCCCCTATGGGTTGAACATATGCCTTCTCTAAACCGTGTGAACTCGAAAGTTTTCACGAGTCATACACTTCTGGTATTTTGCCCGATAAAATTCCAACACTACAACTTCTTCGAAAGTGAGAAGTGAATGAAAGGTTATGCATTGGAGAAGTGGGAGTCGACCTTGAACTTTGTGTTCATGCCCATGGACACGATGTAGATCTTATCATTAAAGCTTCTCTTAAATTAATTATTCCTTTGGTATAAGTTCATCTTATATCTGGGATCTGGCCTTTTGCAATCGTGGTTCCGACCATGTTCTCCTTTAAATGCCATTTCGCGTGCAAGTTTAAGCGCTTGTCTTCTGTAGAGAAATACCCCAGTCCAACCTCTACTTTGATCTGTCATCGAGTATTACCCCCTCTGGTATCTCGAGATTATCACGGAACTGCATAACTTCTTATGAGTTCTTCTTCAAGTATTATTTGACTTTCGCCGCATCATCATTTGACTTGATGTCATCGCCGACCGATTACATCTTCATGAAATCTCTCGACAAATGTGTCGTGGTCATCATCAACATCCTGAGCTCTCCCAAGATATATATATCGAATTCTTGATGAGAAATACCATCCTTGCCCCTCAATGGTTTGTGTTATCACCGACCACTTTATTGCCTTCCGTTCAACAGAAACTTATTCGTGTTTTGTGTTATACCTTGAGGTCCTTGCTATCCAGCATTTGTTCTTCTTTTCCTTGGAATATTACCACCTTTTATGTTAAGAATGTCGTGGTAATTTTACCACCTCTTGAGAATTCTTGATATAGTTATATCTCTCGCCTTTTGCGTTCATTACTTGGTCTCCGTGTTGTTTCTAACCGGGATACCGACAAATGGTCTGTGATGTGTAAATTCTAAACTTCTAGCAACCCTATTGCTTTGAAGTTATTGGTCTACAGTTTCATTCTAAGTCTATTTCTTATTGAATCATCATTCGAACATTGGTCGTGCTACCTAGTCCAGATTCCTGGGTGCACCCTTATATAATTGTTCAGTTGTGTATGTTTCTCTCGAGCATACATCATTATATCATTTGATCCGACAAATGATATTTCCTTGTTCACATAATTGTGGAAATCAATCCTTTGGAAATCTCGATGATTTGTTGCTGAGCCTATCAGCCACCTCCTCATCCTCTCCTTGATTTAATGATGAGCTCTTGTTTCGGAACTCGCTCCCATAGTTCATTTCCCGAGAATCTTACATTGTCATCTTTTCAATGTGTGTTACACCTTTCTTCTCAGGCACCCTGAGTCTGAGGTATCCTAGCACCGACCAGATCTGAATCCCGGTCAGATATGATGGTTGGAATATATTTCCAAGAGTAAGAACAATGTTCTTTTATGACCCGATAAGGTGATGTCATGGCGAGCACACCTGGCCAAAGGACCTATTGTTATAGTTTCCTTTTAGCAAGGTTATCCATTCTTCCATGAGGAAATTGAAAGACTTATCCTATGAGTTGTTCCTGATGGATCCTTTGTGTATCCCAAAGTCTGACCTTTGCTTGAATACCCTGTCAATGCTATCTCGAAGCATGCCTATGGTACTCCAATTTTCAACAGGATCATTTGAAGCCCAATGCTAAATGTTTCCTGCTCAATTATCCAAACACCGTTGTATGGGTAATGTCATGAAATTCCTCTCCCATTACCTAAATGGTTTTCTACTTTCTATCTTGTCATGGATATCATGCACTGCTTGTCCTTGGGAAGGATATATCCCTGAAACATGTGTTTAAACACATTTTCCTTTCCATTGTTTAGTTTAAACCTTTCTAGTGATCTAAACGATCTAAGCAGTAATATTCTGCTGCTTATGTAAACACCTCGGTGTACAACTTTGTCAGTAAGACCCTGTTACTGTTGTTGATGACATTCCGGTAACCACCGATGGACGGAAACTTTGCCTATTGGTCCGCCTCGTTTCAACGAGCAGGAAAATGGTTCTCTTCGTCCCTCGCCCTTGGTACCAACGATGCAGTCAACTTAACTGACCGGTTATTCTCTAACATGCCTTGCTATCATGACCGTGCCGGATGTCAACGCCTTCCTTAATTTAACCCACATGGTGGGCCCATAACCCACAGTTTCACAGGATCGAAACCTGACTCTCCTGCACACCCTGTTGCCAAAGTTATTCCTTCATCCTGGCTACGTATGTAATTGACGGGTCACCTTCCTAGTGATCTAGTTGTTGGGGAACATAGTAATTTCAAAAAAATTCCTACGCACACGCAAGATCATGGCGATGCATAGCAACGAGAGGGGAGAGTGTGATCTACGTACCCTTGTAGACCGACAGCGGAAGCGTTAGCACAACGCGGTTGATGTAGTCGTACGTCTTCACGGCCCGACCGATCAAGCACCGAAACTACGGCACCTCCGACTTCTAGCACACGTTCAACTCGATGACGATCCCCGGACTCCGATCCAGCAAAGTGTCGGGGAAGAGTTCCGTCAGCACGACGACGTGGTGACGATCTTGATGTACTACCGTCCAGGGCTTCGCCTAAGCACCGCTACAATATTATCGAGGATTATGGTGGAAGGGGGCACCGCACACGGCTAAGAATATGATCACGTGGATCAACTTGTGTGTCTAGGGGTGCCCCCTGCCCCCGTATATAAAGGAGCAAGGGGAGGTGCGGCCGGCCAGGAGGAGGGCGCGCCAGGAGGAGTCCTACTCCCACCGGGAGTAGGATTCCCCCCTTTCCTAGTTGGAATAGGATTCGGGAGGGGGAAAGAGGAGAGAGAGAAGGAAGGGGGGTGCCGCCCCCCTCTCCTTGTCCTATTCGGACTAGGGGGGAGGGGCGCACAGCCCAGCCCTGGCCACCTCTCCTCTCTTTCACTAAAGCGCACTAAGGCCCATATACCTCCCGGGGGGTTCCGGTAACCTCCCGGTACTCCGGTAAAATCCCGATTTCACCCGGAACACTTCCGATATCCAAATATAGGCTTCCAATATATCAATCTTTATGTATCGACCATTTCGAGACTCCTCTTCATGTCCGTGATCACATCCGGGACTCCGAACTAACTTTGGTACATCAAAACTCATAAACTCATAATATAACTGTCATCGAAACCTTAAGCGTGCGGACCCTACGGGTTCGAGAACAATGTATACATGACCGAGACACTTCTCCGGTCAATAACCAATAGCGGAACCTGGATGCTCATATTGGCTCCTACATATTCTACGAAGATCTTTATCGGTCAGACCGCATAACAACATACGTTGTTCCCTTTGTCATCGGTATGTTACCTGCCCGAGGTTCGATCGTCGGTATCTCAATACCTAGTTCAATCTCGTTACCGTCAAGTCTCTTTACTCGTTTCGTAATACCTCATCTTGCAACTAACTCATTAGTTGTAATGCTTGCAAGGCTTATGTGATGTGCATTACCGAGAGGGCCCAGAGATACCTCTCCGACAATCGGAGTGACAAATCCTAATCTCGAAATACGCCAACCCAACATTCACCTTTGGAGACACCTGTAGAGCTCCTTTATAATCACCCAGTTACGTTGTGACGTTTGGTAGCACACAAAGTGTTCCTCCGGCAAACGGGAGTTGCATAATCTCATAGTCATAGGAACATGTATAAGTCATGAAGAAAGCAATAGCAACATACTAAACGATCGGGTGCTAAGCTAATGGAATGGGTCATGTCAATCACATCATTCTCCTAATGATGTGATCCCATTAATCAAATGACAACACATGTCTATGGTTAGGAAACATAACCATCTTCGATTAACGAGCTAGTCAAGTAGAGGCATACTAGTGACGTTTGGTTTTTCTATGTATTCACACAAGTATTATGTTTTCAGATAATACAATTCTAGCACGAATAATAAACATTTATCATGATATAAGGAAATAAAATAATAACATTATTATTGCCTCTAGGGCATATTTCCTTCAGTCTCCCACTTGCACTAGAGTCAATAATCTAGATTACACAGTAATGATTCTAACACCCATGGAGCTTTGGTGCTGATCATGTTTTGCTCATGGAAGAGGCTTAGTCAACGGGTCTGCTATATTCAGATCCGTATGTATCTTGCAAATCTCTATGTCTCCCACCTGGACTAGATCCCGGATAGAATTGAAGCGTCTCTTGATGTGCTTGGTTCTCTTGTGAAATCTGGATTCCTTTGCCAAGGCAATTGCACCAGTATTGTCACAAAAGATTTTCATTGGACCCGATGCACTAGGTATGACACCTAGATCGGATATGAACTCCTTCATCTAGACTCCTTCGTTTGCTGCTTCCGAAGCACCTATGTACTCCGCTTCACATGTAGATCCCGCCACAACGCTTTGTTTAGAACTGCACCAACTGACAGCTCCACCGTTTAATGTAAACACGTATCCGGTTTGCGATTTAGAATCGTCCGGATCAGTGTCAAAGCTTGCATCAACGTAAACATTTACGATGAGCTCTTTGTCACCTCCATATATGAGAATCATATCCTTAGTCCTTTTCAGGTATTTCAGGATGTTCTTGACCGCTGTCTAGTGATCCACTCCTGGATTACTTTGGTACCTCCCTGCTAGACTTATAGCAAGACACACATCAGGTCTGGTACACAGCATTGCATACATGATAGAGCCTATGGCTGAAGCATAGGGAACATCTTTCATTTTCTCTTTATCTTCTGCATTGGTCGGGGATTGAGTCTTACTCAATTTCACACCTTGTAACACAGGCAAGAATCCTTTCTTTGCTTGATCCATTTTGAACTTCTTCAAAATTTTGTCAAGGTATGTGCTTTGTGAAAGTCCAATTAATCGTCTTGATCTATCTCTATAGATCTTAATGCCCAATATGTAAGCAGCTTCACCGAGGTCTTTCATTGAAAAACTTTTATTCAAGTATCCTTTTATGCTATCCAGAAATTCTATATCATTTCCAATTAGTAATATGTCATCTACATATAATATCAGAAATGCTACAGAGCTCCCACTCACTTGTAAATACAGGTTTCTCCAAAATTCTGTATAAAACCAAATGCTTTGATCACACTATCAAAGCATTTATTCCAACTCCGAGAGGCTTGCACCAGTCCATAAATGGATCGCTGGAGCTTGCACACTTTGTTAGCTCCCTTTGGATCGAAAAAACCTTCCGACTGCATCATATACAACTCTTCTTGCAGAAATCCGTTCAAGAATGCAGTTTTGACATCCATTTGCCAAATTTCATAATCATAAAATGCGGCAATTGCTAACATGATTCTGACAGACTTGAGCATCGCTACGGGTGAGAAGGTCTCATCGTAGTCAATCCCTTGAACTTGCCGAAAACCTTTTGCGACGAGTCGAGCTTTGTAGACAGTAATATTACCGTCAGCGTCAGTCTTCTTCTTGAAGATCCATTTATTCTCAATTTCTTGCCGATCATTGGGCAAGTCAACCAAAGTCCATACTTTGTTCTCATACATGGATCCCATCTCAGATTTCATGGCTTCAAGCCATTTTGCGGAATCTGGGCTCACCATCGCTTCTTCATAGTTCATAGGTTCATCATGATCTAGTAGCATGACTTCCAAAACAGGATTACCGTACCACTCTGGCGCGGATCTTACTCTGGTTGATCTACGAGGTTCAGTAGTATCTTGTTCTGAAGTTTCATGATCATTATCATTAGCTTCCTCACTAATTGGTGTAGGTGTCACAGAAACAGGTTTCTGTGGTGTACTACTTTCCAATAAGGGAGCAGGTACAATTACCTCGTCAAGTTCTACTTTCCTCCCACTCACTTCTTTCGAGAGAAACTCCTTCTCCAGAAAGTTTCCGAATTTAGCAACAAAAGTCTTGCCTTCGGATCTGTGATAGAAGGTGTATCCAATAGTTTCCTTTGGATATCCTATGAAGACACATTTCTCCGATTTGGGTTCAAGCTTATCAGGTTGAAGCTTTTTCACATAAGCATCGCAGCCCCAAACTTTCAGAAACGACAACTTTGGTTTCTTGCCAAACCACAGTTCATAAGGCGTCATCTCAATGGATTTTGATGGTGCCCTATTTAACGTGAATGTGGCCGTCTCTAGAGCATATCCCCAAAACGATAGCGGTAAATCAGTAAGAGACATCATAGATCGCACCATATCTAGTGAAGTACGATTATGATGTTCGGACACACCATTACGTTGTGGTGTTTCGGGTGGCGTGAGTTGCGAAACTATTCCACATTTTTTCAAATGTACACCAAACTCGTAACTCAAATATTCTCCTCCATGATCAGATCGTAGGAATTTTATTTTCTTGTTACGATGATTTTCAACTTCACTCTGAAATTCTTTGAACTTTTCAAACGTTTCAGACTTATGTTTCATTAAGTAGATATACCCATATCTGCTTAAGTCATCTGTGAAGGTGAGAAAATAACGATATCCGCCACGAGCCTCAACATTCATCGGACCACATACATCTGTATGTATGATTTCCAATAAATCTGTTGCTCTCTCCGTAGTACCGGAGAACGGTGTTTTTTTCATCTTACCCATAAGGCACGTTTCGCAAGTACCAAGTGATTCATAATCAAGTGGTTCCAAAAGCCCATCAATATGGAGTTTCTTCATGCGCTTTATACCGATATGACCCAAACGGCAGTGCCACAAATAAGTTGCACTATCATTATCATCTTTGCATCTTTTGGCTTCAACACTATGAATATGTGTGTCACTACTATCGAGATTTAATAAGAATAGACCACTCTTTAAGGGTGCATGACCATAAAAGATATTACTCATGTAAATAGAACAACCATTATTCTCTGATTTAAATGAATAACCGTCTCGCATCAAACAAGATCCAGATATAATGTTCATGCTTAACGCTGGCACCAAATAACAATTATTTAGGTCTTATACTAATCCCGAAGGTAGATGTAGAGGTGGCGTGCCGACTGCGATCACATCGACTTTGGAACCATTTCCCACGCGCATCGTCACCTCGTCCTTAGCCAATCTTCGCTTAATCCGTAGTCCCTGTTTCGAGTTGCAAATATTAGCAACAGAACCAGTATCAAATACCCAGGTGCTATTGCGAGCATTAGTAAGGTACACATCAATAACATGTATATCACATATACCTTTGTTTACCTTGCCATCCTTCTTATCCGCCAAATACTTGGCGCAGTTCCGCTTCCAGTGACCAGTCTGCTTGCAGTAGAAGCACTCAGTTTCAGGCTTAGGTCCAGGTTTGGGTTTCTTCTCTTGAGTAGCAACTTGCTTGCTGTTCTTTTTGAAGTTCCCCTTCTTCTTCCCTTTGCCCTTTTTCTTGAAACTAGTGGTCTTGTTGACCATCAACACTTGATGCTCCTTCTTGATTTCTACCTCCGTAGCTTTCAGCATTGCGAAGAGCTCGGGAATAGTCTTATTCATCCCTTGCATATTATAGTTCATCACGAAGCTCTTGTAGCTTGGTGACAGTGATTGGAGAATTCTGTCAATGACGCAATCATCTGGAAGATTAACTCCCAATTGAATCAAGTGATTATTATACCCAGACATTTTGAGTATATGCTCACTGACAGAACTGTTCTCCTCCATCTTGCAGCTATAGAACTTATTGGAGACTTCATATCTCTCAATCCGCGCATTTGCTTGAAATATTAACTTCAACTCCTGGAACATCTCATATGCTCCATGACGTTCAAAACGTCGTTGAAGTCCCCATTCTAAGCCGTAAAGCATGGCACACTGAACTATCGAGTAGTCATCAGCTTTGCTCTGCCAGACGTTCATAACATCTGGTGTTGCTCCAGCAGCAGGCCTGGCACCCAGCGGTGCTTCTAGGACGTAATTCTTCTGTGCAGCAATGAGGATAATCCTCAAGTTACGGACCCAATCAATGTAATTGCTACCATCATCTTTCAACTTTGCTTTCTCAAGGAACGCATTAAAATTCAACGGAACAATAAAACATTAAAACGCATTAAAACGTCTGGCGCCGCCCCCCTCTCCTCGTCCTATTTGGACTAGGGGGGAGGGGTGCGCGGCCCAGCCCTGGCCACCTCTCCTCTCTTCCACTAAATCCCACTAAGGCCCATATACCTCCCGGGGGGTTCCGGTAACCTCCCGGTACTCCGGTGAAATCCCGATTTCACCCGGAACACTTCCGATATCCAAATATAGGCTTCCAATATATCAATCTTTATGTCTCGACCATTTAGAGACTCCTCGTCATGTCTGTGATCACATCCGGGACTCTGAACTAACTTCGGTACATCAAAACTCATAAACTCATAATATAACTGTGATCAAAACCTTAAGCGTGCCGACCCTATGGGTTCGAGAACAATGTAGACATGACCGAGACACTTCTCCGGTCAATAACCAATAGCGGAACCTGGATGCTCATATTGGCTCCTACATATTCTACGAAGATCTTTATCGGTCAGACCGCATAACAACATACGTTGTTCCCTTTGTCATCGGTATGTTACTTGCCCGAGGTTCGATCGTCGGTATCTCAATACCTAGTTCAATCTCGTTACCGGCAAGTCTCTTTACTCGTTTCGTAATACATCATCTTGCAACTAACTCATTAGTTGTAATGCTTGCAAGGCTTATGTGATGTGCATTACCGAGAGGGCCCAGAGATACCTCTCCGACAATCGGAGTGACAAATCCTAATCTCGAAATACGCCAACCCAGCATTCACCTTTGGAGACACCTGTAGAGCTCCTTTATAATCACCCAGTTACGTTTTGACGTTTGGTAGCACACAAAGTGTTCCTCCGGTAAACGGGAGTTGCATAATCTCATAGTCATAGGAACATGTATAAGTCATGAAGAAAGCAATAGCAACATACTAAACGATCGGGTGCTAAGCTAATGGAATGGGTCATGTCAATCACATCATTCTCCTAATGATGTGATCCCATTAATCAAATGACAACACATGTCTATGGTTAGGAAACATAACCATCTTCGATTAACGAGCTAGTCAAGTAGAGGCATACTAGTGATGTTTGGTTTGTCTATGTATTCACACAAGTATTATGTTTCCGGATAATACAATTCTAGCATGAATAATAAACATTTATCATGATATAAGGAAATAAAATAATAACATTATTATTGCCTCTAGGGCATATTTCCTTCACTACTCTCGTATCAGACGCAATACTTATTCTCGTGCCCTGAAACCCTTTCACCTTCTAATTGGGCATCGAACGATTGCCTATCCGCTTGATACTTCCTACTATACCCTCTTGCTTGGCTCTCGATGTCGCCATTGTCGAGAGATACCCCTGTGTTCATTCATGGGTAACCCCCAATGGTTAACCCTTGTAGCATTCTATCATTGTCGAACTGCCCCTTACCTATTCGTAAGTACGAGACAGACCCCGAAGAAAGGATGCGACTTCGTCAAGATGACCTGAAGTAGAGAAATGGAGACATCAACGTAAAGGATCAACTACTTCGGGAAGTACAACAAATACCGAGAAAACCCATTAGAATTTCGCAACCTAGTTTTCCCCCTTACTCCCCTCCTAAATCTCGGGACGAGATTTCTTGTAGTGGAGGAGAATTGTGACGCCCGGATAATTAGGCTACAGTAAAACTCTCCTAATGATGCCAAGTCATCTTTGATTACTGTTGCTAAACTTCCGTTAGTTCAAACCGATTCAAAAACCAATTCAAAAAATTGACAAACAACAAAAGTTTTTCAAAATATTTAACTAAAATGTTCGGAGTGTGCAGTTAAATGCCTAGGTAATTATAGTGCAACAAACACCCTTTTAGAAAATGCCTAAATGATTTAAGATGAAATAAAACAAAAAAAGAAATAAAAAAGAGAAAAGAAAAGGAGAACCCCCCTCCCCACTGGGCCAATCGGCCCAGCTGCTAGCCATCCCGGTCCCAAACCGGCCAACCCAACTGCACGGCCACAGCCCCTGCCCCCCTGGACCGCAACCAGCCTGGTCGGCCCAGCCGGCCCAGCTTCCCGCACCGCACCCCCCTTCCTGTTCCTCGGTCGCGCGCCGCTACAGGGCGCGGTCGCCACCGGACCCGCTCGCCGGCGTCGAGGTGGATAAGGACGCCGACGCCATGCCCCCTCGGGCTCCCCTCCCCACTTGCCCCTCACTCTCCCACTTGCTCTCTTTCCCCCCTTCCAGATATGCAGCGCCCGAGCGCGCCCATGGCCACGCCGCCGTGCTAACCATGGCCACCGTCGTCCTCGAGCCCCTCTGACTAGTCTCCGAGCACCGTCATCCTCCTCTACGTCCTCCACGCCGACGATTTGGATCCGGGGAGCTCTAAAGCGCGGGATCCCCGTCGTCGTCTTCCTCGGGTCGCCGATGTCGCCATCGACTCCGGCCATCGCCAACCTCTCGTCTACGTCGCGCCGCTGCTGCTACTAATCCGTCACCGGGCCCCCGTGCGCCCACACGGTGAGCTCCCGCGCCCCGCTTCCCTTTTCCCTCGCGCACCGTAGCTACCTATTCGCCGTTGCCGAGAGCCCGTCGCCGCGGATCGCCTCGCCGCCGTGGCCGTACTCTCCGTCATGCTCTCCTGAGCACATCATCTTATTCCTGGTGCCCCCAGGAACCCAACGCGCCCGCTCGCGCACTGCTCCGTGGCTGCTAGCCCCTAGCTCGATGAGCACCCGAACGCGTCGCCGCACGCGCTCGTCGCCGGCTGCCGTCCGGTGACCATTTGGTCCCAGGCTCATGCCTGTCGTGCTCGCATGCGCCCATAGAGGCCTCCGGGCCGTTTAGGGTACTTGCTGCTGTGCCGCAGCGCCGTTTCCCTCTCGCGGCCGAACGCCGGCGTCCGCCCTGCTCGTCACCGGTGACGCTGCGGCCCTCCTCCGGCCACACCACCGCCCCCACCAGATGCGCCTCTGCGCGCTCATTCGAACAAGCCCAGGAGCGCGTGGATCCGTGCCCTGTGCGCAATTTCCGGCGAACTCCGGCGGGTCTGCGCCGTGCTTTTGGTCGCCAGCGGCGAGAGCCGGCCCTGCTGACCTGGCACCGCGGGTCCCACCACCTGGGCCACTGACTGGTGGGCCCAGGGCCCCCTGTTGACCTGTTGACTGGGTCAACTGCTGACTGGGCCGCCCCTATCTCACTGACATATAGGCCCCACTTCAATAAACGAAATAAATAAAAAGAATAATTGGTTAATTAAATAGTTTAGCTAATTAAAACCCTAATCTCTCACTGACTACTGGGCCCCACCCTCTAATTAACCTATTTAGTTAGTCTAACCCCCCCTGTTAGTGCCCCTGACAATGACATGTGGGTCCCACTGGACCCACCTGTCTGGTTTGACTGGTCAACCGACAAGTTGACCTACTGACATCACTTTGATGTCATGCCTGCATCATCATTCACTGTTTTGGATAATGTTGGAATTAAATAAATAATTAAAATCAGAAAATGATTTAAATCTTTAGAAAATCATATCTTTTAATCCGTAACTCGAATGAAAATACTTTCTACATGAAAGTTGCTCAGATCGACGAGACGAACCCGGATAAGCAGCCCGTTCGTCCGCCACACGCTCCTAACATATAAAACTTGCTACTTTCCCCCTCCGGCTCCTCTGCCCGAAAATGCGAAACACCGGGGATACTTTCCCGGATGTTTCCCCCCTTCACTGGTATCACCTCATACCGCGTTAGGGCACCCCTAGCACCGATAGTTGTCATTTCATGCATCGTCATGCATTTGTTTGCATTGTATTCATTGTTTCTTCCCCCTCTTCTTCCGCTAGACACCGAGGCCGACGCCGTTGCTACCCAGTACGACTACGGAGTTGACGACCCCTCTCTCTTGCCAGAGCAACCAGGCAAGCCCCCCCTGATCACCAGATATCGCCTACTCTCCTCTATACTGCTTGGATTAGAGTAGTGTAGCATGTTACTGCTTTCGTTATTCCTATCCTGATGCATAGCCTGTCCTTGTTACTACTGTTGATACCTTTACTTGCAATCCTACTTGCTTAGTATAGGATGCTAGTATTTCCATCTATGGCCCTACATTCTTGTCTGTCTGCTGTGCTGTACTATTGGGCCGTAATCACTCGGGAGGTGATCACGGGTATATAGTTATACATAATATATATGATACTTGTGGTGACTAAAGACGGGTCGGCTCGTAGGAGCACCCGCGAGTGGATCTTTGTGGCGGAGCGACAGGGCAGGTTGAGACCACCTAGGCGAGAGGTGGGCCTGGCCCTGGTCGGCGTTCGCGGTTACTTGAAATAACAGGCTTAACGAGTTCTTGGTATTTGATCTGAGTCTGGCCATTTGGTCTATACGCATTAACCAACTACGTGGGAAAGTTATGGGCACTCGACGTCGTGGTATCAGCCGAATTCTTCGTGACGTCAGCGACTGAGCGGTGCGCGCCGGATTGGACTGGAACGCCTGCTAGGCTAGGTGTGCTTCCGGCCACCCACGCAACGTGCAGGTGTGCTAAGGGCGATGGGCCCAGACCCCTGGGCGCTTAGGTTTAGACCGGCGTGTTGACCTCTCTGTTGGCCTAGGTGGGGCTGCGACGTGTTGATTTTCCACGGCCGGGCATGACCCCGGAAAGTGTGTCCGGCCAAATGGGATCAAGCATGTTGGGTTATGTGGTGCATCCCTGCAAGGAAGTTAATCTATTCGAATAGCCGTGATCTTCGGTAACAGGACGACTTGGAGTTGTACCTTGACCTTA
Source organism: Triticum urartu (assembly GCF_003073215.2). NCBI lineage: Eukaryota > Viridiplantae > Streptophyta > Magnoliopsida > Poales > Poaceae > Triticum > Triticum urartu. The sequence goes on from NC_053028.1 coordinate 676,277,329, forward strand.
TGACAACTAGAACTGGATACTTAATAAAACACACCCTTCCAAGTGCCAGATACAACCCAGTGGTCGCTCTCTAACAGGGCGACGAGGAGGGGATCGCCGGGTAGGATTATGCTATGCGATGCTACTTGGAGGACTTCAGTCTACTCTCTTCTATATGCTGCAAGACGGAGGCTGCCAGAAGCGTAGTCTTCGACAGGATTAGCTATTCCCCTCGTATTCTGGCATTCTGCAGTTCAGTCCACTGATATGGCCCTTTACACATATATTCATGCATATGTAGTGTAGCTCCTTGCTTGCGAGTACTTTGGATGAGTACTCACGGTTGCCTTGTTCCCCGTTTTCCCCATATCTCTACCCGATTGCTGCGACCAGATGACGGAGTCCGGGAGCCAGACGCCACCGTCGATGACGACTACTACCCTAGAGGTGCCTACTACTACGTGTTGCCTACTGACGACGACCAGGAGTAGTTAAGGAGGATCCCAGGCAGGAGGCCTGCGCCTCTTTCGATTATATCCCAGTTTGTGCTAGCCATCTTATGGAAAACTTGTTTAACTTATGTATGTACTCAGATATTGTTGCTTCCGCTGACTCGTCTATGATCGAGCACTTGTATTCGAGCCCTCGTGTCGGTGTACTAGAGTAGGGGTACCCTAGTATCCCAAACTTGTGCACGGGCAGTCGTAGCATCCCGCGGCAAGGCTTGCCGGGTGACCGCCAAGGTCCTCCGTGGTTCCTTTGGAGCCATTCAAGAACAAAGTATCCAAGTCAAGACCCCGGCAAGAGGAGCTTGCCGGGAAGGCCAACCAAGGCACCTCAAGACCCCGGCAAGAGGAGCTTGCCGGGAAGGCCACCCAAGGCATCTCAAGGAACTTGCCGCGGCGCGCCACACGTCTCGACAAGGCCCGGTGAGCGACAAGCTCCCGGACGCGACAAGACAACGACCGCGGCAAGGCGATTTCCGCGGCAAGCCACCACTCTGTGTCCGCGCTCCAGCACACCCACCAACGTGTCGCTCTGGGACCCTTCCAGGCGTATGTGGCGGGGGGCTGTGCAGCCAGCGGTACGCGGTGGCAAGCGGCGTTGACAAGATTGCCATCGTGGCGAGCAGTGGCGTCCTTGACGGTCCCTTTTACACTGTTTAGGCACGCAGACGGGCATTTAAGGCCCTTGTCCCCTGCCGTCAGGGTTAGGTATGATACACTGTAGCAGGTAGCTGTACCTACCGCAGCACCCTTCCATTTTTACCCTTGTCTACGCTGCCACCTGTCGGTGACCCCTTGAGTATATAAAAGGAGGCCCATGCGCAACGTAGAGGGGGGTTCGGAAAAACAGAACACTCACGCTCGGTCTCGTTAGCTGCTGGTGTGTACTGTAGCACTCCGCGCTCCCGAGCAAGAACTCAATACAAACCACAAAGCAGGAGTAGGGTTTTACGCATCCGTGCGGCCCGAACCTGGGTAAACTGCTCGTGTGCTTCGCCTCGATCCGCTCTTTGCACGACCTCTGCCCCCGCCGAACCGAAAGGGACTCGGTCCGCCGGTCCCATAGGTGTTCGTGGATTAGTCCCCCGACATATTTGGCGCGCCAGGTAGGGGGCGTCGAGGTTGTGTGAACTAGACCCGGCGTTCACACGAGCTAGATCTCCATCATCTTCATCGACATGCCGCCGAAGAAGAAGGCTTCGGAGGCGACTGCTCCGTCCGCCCCGCTACCACCGGAGCAAACGGCTGATGGGGCGGACGCCGGCGGAAGAACGGGCGTCGACGAGGGAGCTCACGGTGCCGCCAGGTCCAAGGACAAGGCTGCGCTGCCCATCGGCGGCGTAGCCGGCTCCCACAACGACCGGGCGGACTCCAAGACCTCGGCGTCCGTACATGCACCGCGCTCACCTCACGAGGCGCGGGACCGGCAGCGTCATGGTACTCACGGTACCATGCGTTTACTGGACCAAGATCGAGCTGGTGGATCTCGGAGTGCTCCAGACCACCATGCACGCCAACATGCTGGCACGAGCGAGGCGCGGTCGCCTGGACGGGATACTGCTCCTTCTAACATAGTTAGAAGTCCGAGCATATCCCGCTCCTCGCACCGTTCGCCACCACCACCCGCTACAGCAGCAGAAGCTTTGGCGCGAGCTCAACTGCTCCTAGACTACCCTCCAACAGCAGACAAGATCGACGACTGGAGGGCCACCATCCAGAGTCTCATCGGCTTCGCCAACTGCGACACTCAACGGCAGCCGAGCACGTCGCAGCTGCGGCAAGTCAGCCAGGCACGAGCCGGTGGCGACAAGACCGGTGGGGGTGCAACTACTGTGCACTCTCCGCCCCGAAGGCCAAGATCGCCGACTCGCCAGATCCACCTCGACAGCGACTCTACCGCGTCATCAGATCCACGAGCTCGTCGAGATCAGCGCCAAGTTCTTCACGAACGACAGCAAGAAGACGCTCATACTCGCATCGAGCGCCGAAGAGAAGCGCGACGTCAATCAGACCAGCGCGCTGGGCCCTCTGTCGACATGCATGCGCCAGGGGAACCAGGCGACTTGCCGTACGCGGTAGGTTGCCCTGCGTTCACTCATGAGCTGCGGCAAGTCCAGTGGCCCAGCATGAAGAATTTCAAGCCAGACGTACCAGAGAAGTACGACGGCAAGTCGCATCCGTCGGAGTTCCTCAGCATCTACACCATCGCGGTGCATGCTGCCGGGGGACGGGATGACAAGATCCTTGCCAACTACTTCCCGCTGGTGCTCAAACCCAATGTCTGGTCCTGGCTCATGCACTTGCCGGACAACTCCATATCCTCCTGGGCAGACCTGTGCCATCAGTTTGTCGGCGCCTTTACAGGCGGCCACAAACCTCATGGCCAAGAGAGTGACCTTCATCTACTCGCCCAAAAGGAAGGAGAGCCCCTGCGCAAGTATATTCAGAGATTCAGCCGTGTGCAGCACAACATCCCAGATGTCCACCCTGCCGCGGTCATCAGCGCGTTCCATCAGAACGTGCGTAACCGCAGGATGCGGAAGGAGATGGCGATGTGCAAGATCAGAGACGTCAGTGAGCTGTATGCCCTGGCCGACAAGTGTGCACGTGCTGAAGAAGGGAGGAAACTCCCTGGAGAGAATACAGGAGCAGGAGGATCTGACAGCGAGGATGCAGCCCCGGCAAAGAAAAACCGGTGGCGGAACAGGAAGAAGAAAGGCAAAGATGTGCTAGTCGTTGAGCAGTCCGGCAATGAAGGTGGCGCCAAGAAAGCCAAAGTTGGTAGCTCCGGCAAGGAGATTGCCGCATGTACCAACTGTCAGGCTGTGGCGGTCGCCGACAAGCAGGACGGCACCGACAAGCAGTACTGCAAGATTCACCGCACCAAGGGCCATGACCTCCAGAGCTGCAAGAAGGTCGAGCAGCTTGTCCAGCAACAAAAGGCTGAGTACGAGCGACGAGACAAGGAGAGGGCCCAAGGAGGCGCTGGAGAATCTGGCAAGAAGCGCGCCGGCCGGGGAGGACGCCGCGGCAAGGCCAAGCAGCGGCAAGGAGACAGACCTCCCCGCGGCCGCGACAAGGATGAAGACGACGACGACGAAGACATGGATGATGTTGAGACCAGCGAACAGGAGTTCTAGAAAGCCACAGAGGTCTTGTGCGTTGACGGCGGTGCTTCTCTGCATGCTTTGCACTGCCAACTCAAGCAGTGGGTGCGGGAAGTCAATGCGGCAGAACCACCTGCCGAGTCACGCAAGCTTCTGAAATGGTCCAGCACGCCTATCATCTTTGATATTGAGGACCACCCTGACCACACAACTGCGGTCAGGTGCTTGCCGATGTTGGTTTCACCAACTATCCGCAACCTCAAGGTCACTAAGATGTTAGTTGACGGCGGGGCCGGCTTGAACCTGATCTCCTCCGCTGTACTTCAGAAACTCCAGATCCCTGACAGTGAGCTTGAAGAGACCGGCACATTCCAAGGAATTAACCCGAGAAGGAGCAAGCCGAAGCGGAAGGTCACGTTGCCAGTAACATTTGGCAGCGAGCTGAACTTCAGGACTGAGAGGGTCACTTTTGACGTTGCCGATATTCCATTGCCTTACAATGGGATACTTGGCCGTCCAGCACTCGCCAAGTTCATGGCAGCCTCTCACTACGCATACAACATGCTCAAGATGCCAGGCCCGATAAGCGTCATCTCTGTCCCCGGCGACAAGAAGGATGCTCTTATCTGCGCCGACAAGATCTACCGGGAAGCGGTGAAGGAAATATGCCCTAGAGGCAATAATAAAGTTATTATTTATTTCCTTATAATCATGATAAATGTTTCTTATTCATGCTAGAATTGTATTAACCGGAAACATAATACATGTGTGAATACATAGACAAAAAAAGTGTCACTAGTATGCCTCTACTTGACTAGCTCGTTAATCAAAGATGGTTATGTTTCCTGACCATGAACAATGAGTTGTTATTTGATTAACGAGGTCACATCATTAGTTGAATGATCTGATTGACATGAACCATTCCATTAGCTTAGCACCCGATCGTTTAGTATGTTGCTATTGCTTTCTTCATGACTTATACATGTTCCTATGACTATGAGATTATGCAACTCCCGTTTGCCGGAGGAACACTTTGGGTGCTACCAAACGTCACAACGTAACTGGGTGATTATAAAGGAGCATTACAGGTGTCTCCAAAGGTAGATGTTGGGTTGGCGTATTTCGAGATTAGGATTTGTCACTCCGATTGTCGGAGAGGTATCTCTGGGCCCTCTCGGTAATACACATCACATAAGCCTTGCAAGCATTACAACTAATATGTTAGTTGTGAGATGATGTATTACGGAACGAGTAAAGAGACTTGCCGGTAACGAGATTGAACTAGGTATTGGACACCGACGATCGAATCTCGGGCAAGTAACATACCGATGACAAAGGGAACAACGTATGTTGTTATGCGGTCTGACCGATAAAGATCTTCGTAGAATATGTAGGAGCCAATATGGGCATCCAGGTCCCGCTATTGGTTATTGACCGGAGACATGTCTCGGTCATGTCTACATTGTTCTCGAACCCGTAGGGTCCGCACGCTTAAGGTTACGATGACAGTTATATTATGAGTTTATGCATTTTGATGTACCGAAGGTTGTTCGGAGTCCCGGATGTGATCATGGACATGACGAGGAGTCTCGAAATGGTCGAGACGTAAAGATTGATATATTGGAAGCCTATGTTTGGATATCGGAAGTGTTCCGGGTGAAATCGGGATTTTACCGGGTTACCGGGAGGTTACCGGAACCCCCGGGAGCCATATGGGCCTTCATGGGCCTTAGTGGAAAGGAGAAAGGGGCAGCCCAAGGTGGCTGTGCACCTCCCCCCTCCCCTAGTCCTATTAGGACAAGGAGAAGGTGGCTGCCCCCCCTCTCTCTCTTTCCCCCCTTGGGAATCCTAGTTGGAATAGGATTGGGGGGGGGGGATCCTACTCCCGGAGGGAGTAGGACTCTCCTGGCGCACCCCTTGTGGCCGGCCAGCCTCCCCCCCTTGGCTCCTTTATATACTGAGGTAGAGGCACCCTAGAACACACAAGTTGATCCACGTGATCTATTCCTTAGCCGTGTGCGGTGCCCCCTGCCACCATATTCCTCGATAATACTGTAGCGGAGTTTAGGCGAAGCCCTGCTGCTGTAGTTCATCAAGATCGTCACCATGCCGTTGTGCTGACGGAACTCTTCCCCGACACTTTGCTGGATCGGAGTCCGGGGATCGTCATCGAGCTGAACGTGTGCTCAAACTCGGAGGTGCCATAGTTTCGGTGCTTGATCGGTTGGATCGTGAAGACGTACGACTACTTCCTCTACGTCGTGTCAGCGCTTCCGCAGTCGGTCTGCGTTGGGTACGTAGACAACACTCTCCCCTCTCGTTGCTATGCATCACATGATCTTGCGTGTGCGTAGGAAAAATTTTGAAATTACTACGAAACCCAACAGTGGCATCCGAGCCTAGGTTATTTATGTTGATGTTATATGCATGAGTAGAACACAAGTGAGTTGTGGACGATACAAGTCATACTGCCTACCAGCATGTCATACTTTGGTTCGGCGGTATTGTTGGACGAGACGACCCGGACCAACCTTACGCGTACGCTTACGCGAGACCAGTTTCCTCGACGTGCTTTGCACATAGATGGCTTGCGGGCGACTGTCTCTCCAACTTTAGTTGAACCAAGTATGACTACGCCCGATCCTTGCGAAGGTTAAAACGGAGTCTATTTGACAAACTATCGTTGTGGTTTTGATGCGTAGGTGAGATTGGTTCTTACTTAAGCCCGTAGAAGCCACGTAAAACTTGCAACAACAAAGTAGAGGACGTCTAACTTCTTTTTGCAGGGCATGTTGTGATGTGATATGGTCAAGGCATGATGCTGAATTTTATTGTATGAGATGATCATGTTTTGCAACCGAGTTATCGGCAACTGGCAGGAGCCATATGGTTGTCGCTTTATTGTATGCAATGCAATCGCGATGTAATGCTTTACTTTATTACTAAACAGTAGTGATAGTCGTGGAAGCATAAGATTGGCGAGACGACAACGATGCTACGATGGAGATCAAGGTGTCGCGCCGATGACGATGGTGATCACGAAGGTGCTTCGGAGATGGAGATCACAAGCACAAGATGATGATGGCCATATCATATCACTTATATTGATTGCATGTGATGTTTATCTTTTTATGCATCTTATCTTGCTTTGATTGACGGTAGCATTATAAGATGATCTCTCACTAAATTATCAAGAAGTGTTCTCCCTGAGTATGCACCGTTGCCAAAGTTCGTCGTGCCTAGACACCACGTGATGATCGGGTGTGATAAGCTCTACGTCCATCTACAACGGGTGCAAGCCAGTTTTGCACACGCAGAATACTCAGGTTAAACTTGACGAGCCTAGCATATGCAGATATGGCCTCGGAACACGGAGACCGAAAGGTCGAGCGTGAATCATATAGTAGATATGATCAACATAAACGATGTTCACCATTGAAAACTACTCCATCTCACGTGATGATCGGTTATGGTTTAGTTGATTTGGATCACGTAATCACTTAGAAGATTAGAGGGATGTCTATCTAAGTGGGAGTTCTTTAGTAATATGATTAATTGAACTTAAATTTATCATGAACTTAGTCCCTGATAGTATCTTGCTTGTTTATGTTGATTGTAGATAGATGGCTCGTGCTGTTGTTCCGTTGAATTTTAATGCGTTCCTTGAGAAAGCAAAGTTGAAAGATGATGGTAGCAATTACACGGACTGGGTCCGTAACTTGAGGATTATCCTCATTGCTGCTCAGAAAAATTACGTCCTGGAAGCACCGCTGGGTGCCAGGCCTGCTGCTGGAGCAACACCAGATGTTATGAACGTCTGGCAGAGCAAAGCTGATGACTACTCGATAGTTCAGTGTGCCATGCTTTACGGCTTAGAATCGGGACTTCAACGACGTTTTGAACGTCATGGAGCATATGAGATGTTCCAGGAGTTGAAGTTAATATTTCAAGCAAATGCCCGGATTGAGAGATATGAAGTCTCCAATAAGTTCTATAGCTGCAAGATGGAGGAGAACAGTTCTGTCAGTGAGCATATACTCAAAATGTCTGGGTATAATAATCACTTGATTCAATTGGGAGTTAATCTTCTGGATGATTTCGTCATTGACAGAATTCTCCAATCACTGCCACCAAGCTACAAGAGCTTCGTGATGAACTATAATATGCAAGGGATGAACAAGACTATTCCCGAGCTCTTCGCAATGCTGAAAGCTGCGGAGGTAGAAATCAAGAAGGAGCATCAAGTGTTGATGGTTAACAAGACCACTAGTTTCAAGAAAAAGGGAAAGGGAAGAAGAAGGGGAACTTCAAGAAGAACGACAAGCAAGTTGCTGCTCAGGAGAAGAAACCCAAGTCTGGCCCTAAGCCTGAAACTGAGTGCTTCTACTGCAAGCAGACTGGTCACTGGAAGCGGAACTGCCCCAAGTATTTGGCGGATAAGAAGGATGGCAAGGTGAACAAAGGTATATGTGATACACATGTTATTGATGTGTACCTTACTAGACCTCGCAGTAGCACCTGGGTATTTGATACTGGTTCTGTTTCTAATATTTGCAACTCGAAACAGGGACTACGGAATAAGCGGGCACTGGCAAAGGACGAGGTGACGATGCGCGTGGGAAACGGTTCCAAAGTCGATGTGATCGCGGTCGGCACGCTACCTCTACATCTACCTTAGGGATTAATATTAGACCTAAATAATTGTTATTTGGTGCCAGCGTTGAGCATGAACATTATATCTGGATCTTGTTTAATGCAAGACGGTTATTCATTTAAATCAGAGAATAATGGTTGTTCTATTTATATGAATAATATCTTTTATGGTCATGCACCCTTGAAGAGTGGTCTATTTTTATTGAGTCTCGATAGTAGTAATACACATATTCATAAATGTTGAAGCCAAAAGATGCATAGTTGATAATGAAAGTGCAACTTATTTGTGGCACTGTCGTTTAGGTCATATCGGTGTAAAGCGCATGAAGAAACTCCATACTGATGGACTTTTGGAACCACTTGATTATGAATCACTTGGTACTTGCGAACCATGCCTCATGGGCAAGATGACTAAAACACCGTTCTCCGGTACTATGGAGAGAGCAACAGATTTGTTGGAAATCATACATACCAATGTATGTGGTCCGATGAATATTGAGGCTCGTGGCGGATATCGTTATTTTCTCACCTTCACAGATGATTTAAGCAGATATGGATATATCTACTTAATGAAACATAAGTCTGAAACATTTGAAAAGTTCGAAGAATTTCAGAGTGAAGTTGAAAATCATCGTAACAAGAAAATAAAGTTTCTACGATCTGATCGTGGAGGAGAATATTTGAGTTACGAGTTTGGTGTACATTTGAAAAACTGTGGAATAGTTTCGCAACTCACGCCACCCGGAACACCACAGCCTAATGGTGTGTCCGAACGTCGTAATCGTACTTTACTAGATATGGTGCGATCTATGATGTCTCTTACTGATTTACCGCTATCGTTTTGGGGTTATGCTCTAGAGACGGCTGCATTCACGTTAAATAGGGCACCATCAAAATCCGTTGAGACGACGCCTTATGAACTGTGGTTTGGCAAGAAACCAAAGTTGTCGTTTCTTAAAGTTTGGGGCTGCGATGCTTATGTGAAAAAGCTTCAACCTGATAAGCTCGAACCCAAATCGGAGAAATGTGTCTTCATAGGATACCCAAAGGAAACTGTTGGGTACACCTTCTATCACAGATCCGAAGGCAAGACATTCGTTGCTAAGAATGGATCCTTTCTAGAGAAGGAGTTTCTCTCGAAAGAAGTGAGTGGGAGGAAAGTAGAACTTGACGAGGTAACTGTACCTGCTCCCTTACTGGAAAGTAGTTCATCACAGAAAAATGTTTCAGTGACACCTACACCAGTTAGTGAGGAAGTCAATGATAATGATCATGAAACTTCAGATCAAGATACTACTGAACCTCGTAGATCAACCAGAGTAAGATCCGCACCAGAGTGGTACGGTAATCCTGTTCTGGAAGTCATGCTACTAGATCATGATGAACCGACGAACTATGAAGAAGCGATGGTGAGCCCAGATTCCACAAAGTGGCTTGAAGCCATGAAATCTGAGATGGGATCCATGTATGAGAACAAAGTATGGACTTTGGTTGACTTGCCCGATGATCGGCAAGCAATTGAGAATAAATGGATCTTTAAGAAGAAGACTGACGCTGATGGTAATGTTACTGTCTACAAAGCTCGACTTGTCGCAAAAGGTTTTCGGCAAGTTCAAGGGATTGACTACGATGAGACCTTCTCACCCGTAGCGATGCTTAAGTCCGTCCGAATCATGTTAGTGATTGCCGCATTTTATGATTATGAAATTTGGCAGATGGATGTCAAAACTGCATTCCTGAATGGATTTCTGGAGGAAGAGTTGTATATGATGCAACCGGAAGGTTTTGTCGATCCAAAGGGAGCTAACAAAGCGTGCAAGCTCCAGCGATCCATTTATGGACTGGTGCAAGCCTCTCGGAGTTGGAATAAACGTTTTGATAGTGTGATCAAAGCATTTGGTTTTATACAGACTTTCGGAGAAGCCTGTATTTACAAGAAAGTGAGTGGGAGCTCTAATGCATTTCTGATATTATATGTGCATGACATATTGCTGATTGGAAATGATATAGAATTTCTGGATAGCATAAAGGGATACTTGAATAAAAGTTTTTCAATGAAAGACCTCGGTGAAGCTGCTTACATATTAGGCATTAAGATCTATAGAGATAGATCAAGACGCTTAATAGGACTTTCACAAAGCACATACCTTGACAAAATTTTGAAGAAGTTCAAAATGGATCAAGCAAAGAAAGGGTTCTTGCCTGTGTTACAAGGTGTGAAGTTGAGTAAGACTCAATGCCCGACCACTGCAGAAGATAGAGAGAATATGAAAGATGTTCCCTATGCATCAGCCATAGGATCTATCATGTATGCAATGCTGTGTACCAGACCTGATGTGTGCCTTGCTATAAGTTTAGCAGGGAGGTACCAAAGTAATCCAGGAGTGGATCACTGGACAGCGGTCAAGAACATCCTGAAATACCTGAAAAGGACTAAGGATATGTTTCTCGTATATGGAGGTGACAAAGAGCTCACCGTAAAAGGTTACGTTGATGCAAGCTTTGACACTGATCCGGACGATTCTAAATTGCAAACCGGATACGTGTTTACATTAAACGGTGGAGCTGTCAGTTGGTGCAGTTCTAAACAAAGTGTCGTAGCGGGATCTACATGTGAAGCGGAGTACATAGCTGCTTCGGAAGCAGCGAACGAAGGAGTCTGGATGAAGGAGTTCATATCCGATCTAGGTGTCATACCTAATGCATCGGTTCCAATGAAAATCTTTTGTGACAATACTGGTGCAATTGCCTTGGCAAAGGAATCCAGATTTCACAAAAGGACCAAACACATCAAGAGACGCTTCAACTCCATCCGGGATCTAGTCCAGGTGGGAGACATAGAGATTTGCAAGATACATACGGATCTGAATGTTGCAGACCCGTTGACTAAGCCTCTTCCACGAGCAAGACATGATCAGCACCAAGGCTCCATGGGTGCTAGAATCATTACAGTGTAATCTAGATTATTGACTCTAGTGCAAGTGGGAGACTGAAGGAAATATGCCCTAGAGGCAATAATAAAGTTATTATTTATTTCCTTATAATCATGATAAATGTTTATTATTCATGCTAGAATTGTATTAACCGGAAACATAATACATGTGTGAATACATAGACAAACAAAGTGTCACTAATATGCCTCTACTTGACTAGCTCGTTAATCAAAGATGGTTATGTTTCCTGACCATGAACAATGAGTTGTTATTTGATTAACGAGGTCACATCATTAGTTGAATGATCTGATTGACATGACCCATTCCATTAGCTTAGCACCCGATCGTTTAGTATGTTGCTATTGCTTTCTTCATGACTTATACATGTTCCTATGACTATGAGATTATGCATCTCCCGTTTGCCGGAGGAACACTTTGGGTGCTACCAAACGTCACAACGTAACTGGATGATTATAAAGGAGCATTACAGGTGTCCCCAAAGGTAGATGTTGGGTTGGCGTATTTCGAGATTAGGATTTGTCACTCCGATTGTCGGAGAGGTATCTCTGGGCCCTCTCGGTAATACACATCACATAAGCCTTGCAAGCATTACAACTAATATGTTAGTTGTGAGATGATGTATTACGGAACGAGTAAAGAGACTTGCCGGTAACGAGATTGAACTAGGTATTGGATACCAACGATCGAATCTCGGGCAAGTAACATACCGATGGCAAAGGGAACAACGTATGTTGTTATGCGGTCTGACCGATAAAGATCTTCGTAGAATATGTAGGAGCCAATATGGGCATCCAGGTCCCGCTATTGTTTATTGACCGGAGACATGTCTCGGTCATGTCTACAGTGTTCTCGAACCCGTAGGGTCCGCACGCTTAAGGTTACGATGACAGTTATATTATGAGTTTATGCATTTTGATATACCGAAGGTTGTTTGAAGTCCCGGATGTGATCACGGACATGACGAGGAGTCTCAAAATGGTCGAGACATAAAGATTGATATATTGGAAGCCTATGTTTGGATATCGGAAGTGTTCCGGGTGAAATCGGGATTTTACCGGGTTACCGAGAGGTTACCGGAACCCCCCGGGAGCCATATGGGCCTTCATGGGCCTTAGTGGAAAGGAGAAAGGGGCAGCCCAAGGTGGCTACGCAGCTCCCCCCTCCCCTAGTCCTATTAGGACTAGGAGAAGGTGGCCGGCCCCCCTCTCTCTCTCTTTCCCCCCTTGGGAATCCTAGTTGGAAAAGGATTGGGGGGGGGGGGGAATCCTACTGCCGGAGGGAGTAGGACTCTCCTGGCGCACCCCTTGTGGCGGGCCAGCCTCCCCCCGCCCTTGGCTCCTTTATATACTGAGGTAGAGGCACCCTAGAACACACAAGTTGATCCACGTGATCTATTCCTTAGCCGTGTGCGGTGCCCCTGCCACCATATTCCTCGATAATACTGTAGCGGAGTTTAGGCGAAGCCCTGCTGCTGTAGTTCATCAAGATCGTCACCACGCCATTGTGCTGACGGAATTCTTCCCCGACACTTTGCTGGATCGGAGTCCGGGGATCTTCATCGAGCTGAACGTGTGCTCGAACTCGGAGGTGCCATAGTTTCGGTGCTTGATCGGTTGGATCGTGAAGACGTACGACTACTTCCTCTACGTCGTGTCAGCGCTTCCGCAGTCGGTCTGCGTTGGGTACATAGACAACACTCTCCCCTCTCGTTGCTATGCATCACATGATCTTGCGTGTGCGTAGGAATTTTTTTGAAATTAGTACGAAACCCAACAAGCGGCAGCCGCAACAGACCGTAAGGCACTTGCCGTTGAAGCTCCCGGGGGGAAGAAGAAGACCGAGTCCGGCAAGAGCTCTAGTGCCCACTCCGGCAAGCGCACCTCTTCGGAGTGCTGCGCCGCCGTCGAGGACGCACCATCGAGCTCCACCGGCAAGTGTAAGAAGACAATGGCGGCTCCGCCAGAGACGAAGAAGGTGTCCGCCAAGGAGGACGGCACTGGTGGTACCTTCACCATCAGTGCCACTCTCGACCCTAAATAGGAAAGCGCGCTCATTGCTTTCCTACGGGCGAATGTCGACGTGTTTGCGTGGCAACCGTCTAACATCCCCGGTGTTCCCAGGAAAGTAATTGAGCACCACCTTGCCGTTTGTCCTCATGTGCGGCCCGTCAAGCAGAAGGTCAGGAAGCAAGCAGTGGAGCGCCAAGAGTTCATTGCTGAAGAGATCAAGAAGTTGGAAGTAGCAGGCCTTGTCAGAGGAGTGCTCCATCCTACGTGGTTGGCCAATCCTGTAGTCGTGCGCAAGGCGAACGGGAAATGGAGGCTTTGTATCGATTTTACCGATGTTAACGAAGCTTGTCCCAAAGACCCATTTCCTTTGCCGCGCATTGACCAGATTGTTGACTCCACAGCCGGATGTGATTTGCTTTCATTTCTTGATGCATACTCAGGATACCATCAGATCTTCATGGCAGAAGAGGATGAGGAGAAGACCGCATTTATTACTCCATGTGGCACGTACTGTTTCATACAGATGCCTTTCGGATTAAAAAATGCTGGCTCAACATTTGCAAGAGTAGTCCATGTCGCTCTTGAGCCACAAATACACAGGAATGTGGAAGCCTACATGGATGATATAGTGGTCAAGAGCAAATACAAGGCAACTCTGATCCAAGATTTAGACGAGACCTTTGCAAATCTGCGCAAGATTAGCCTCAAGCTCAACCCCGAGAAGTGTGTGTTTGGAGTCCCCTCCGGCAAGCTTCTCGGGTTCTTCGTGTCTCAGCGGGGAATTGAAGCCAATCCCGACAAGATCAAGGCCATTGAGCAGATTGAAGCACCAAAGCGCGTCAAGGATGTACAAAGACTTGTCGGTTGCGTGGCTGCTCTTAGCAGGTTTATCTCTAGATCTGCTGAGCGCGCCCTGCCATTTTTCAAATTATTGAAAAAGGCAGGTCCAATGAAATAGACTCCGGAAGCGGAGGCTGCGCTGCAAGACTTGAAGAGATACCTGTCCTCTCCTCCAATACTTGTCGCACCTAAACCACAAGAGAAGTTGATGCTGTATATAGCAGCAACCAATCAAGTGGTTAGTGCTGCGTTAGTAGCGGAGAGGGAGGCAGATGACGAGCCCACAACCACGGCAGGCACATCCAGCGACAAGCAGGGGGCTTCCCCGACAAGCTCTGGTCCCGACAAGGATGGATCTGCGCAGGCGCGTGAGGAGATACAGAAGAGAATGGTGCAGCGCCCAGCTTACTTTGTCAGTTCCCTTCTGCAGGGGGCTAGGTCAAGGTACTCTGGCATGCAGAAATTGCTTTTCGGCCTTCTCATGGCCTCGAGAAAGCTGCGCCATTACTTCCAAGCACATGAGGTCACAGTTGTCACTCGCTTTCCGCTGAAGAGGATACTACAGAATCCAGAAGCGACAGGCAGGATTGTTGAGTGGGCACTGGAACTGTCAAGCTTTGGCCTCAAGTTTGAGAGTACTTCAACTATCCAAAGCAGAGCATTGGCAGAATTCATAGCAGAATGGACGCCAACACCAGATGAAGAAATTCCAGAAACGAGCATCGCCGTCAAGGAAGCAAGCAAAGAGTGGCTGATGTACTTTGATGGTTCCTTTTCGCTGCAAGGCGCCGGCGCTGGCGTGCTGCTTGTCGCACCCACCGGAGAGCACCTCAAGTACATACTCCAGATGCACTTTCCCAAGGAGCAAGCAACAAACAATACTGCAGAGTATGAAGGCTTGCTTGCCGGTCTCAGGATCGCGGCAGACCTTGGGATCAAGAAGCTCATTGTCCGGGGTGACTCACAGCTTGTCGTACGCCAAGTAAACAAGAGCTATCAAAGTCCGTTGATGGAAGCCTACATCCACGAAGTGAGAAAGCTAGAAGAGCACTTTGACGGCCTACAGATGGAGCATGTTCCAAGAGCTCAGAATGTTATTGCTGATGGCCTATCAAAGTGTGCAGCACTTAAGTTACCTGTGGAACCAGGGATCTTTGTGCTCAAGCTGAATCAACCATCCGTAACGCCATCAACTGGACAGAGCAAGAAGAGGAAGTTGATTTCTGGTGACTATTTTCCGGCAGAGCTTCCCGAAGCCGCCGCCAAGAAGGTCCCCAAGATCAACGCCAAGAATGCTGAGGAGCAATATGCTCCAGCAAGCCCTAGGGTTTGTTCCGTTGAAGCAGAAGCTCCCGATAAGTTTTGCTCCGGCAAGCTTGTCAGGGAACGTCAAGCTCCGGCAGAGACGCAGCTTCTCGCCGTAGAAGCGGATGTTCCCGCAGCAGCTGAGACCAACACCAAGGGCGCTGAGGAGCAGTCTGCTCCGGCAAGCCCTAGGGTTGGTTCCGTTGAAGCAGAAGCTCCCGACAAGTTTTGCTCCGGCAAGCTTGCCGGGGAACGTCAAGCTCCGGCAGAGCCGCAGGTTCTCGCCATAGAAGCGCATGCTCCCGTAGCAGCAGATTTGCCTTTAGTCCTTGTTGTCGAGCCACAAGCTCCAGCATGGGCGCAGCAGATTGTCCGTTTCCTTCAGACAGGAGAACTTCCCGAAGAGCAAGAAGAAGCGGAAAGAGTAGCCCGGTAGTCAAGTATGTACCGGTTTGTCGACAAGACACTGTACAGAAGAAGACTCAACGGTGTGAAATTGAAGTGTATTCACCGGGAAGACGGACAAAAGCTTTTGGCAGAGATACATGGAGGCATATGTGATCACCACATTGGCGCAAAAGCACTTGTCGGCAAAGCGTTCCGGCAAGGTTTCTTTTGGCCGACAGCCCTCCAGGATGCAACTGCACAAGTAACCAAGTGTGAAGCGTGCCAGTTCCATTCCAAGCAGATACACCAACCAGCTCAAGCTCTCCAGACGATCCCTTTATCCTGGCCATTTTCGGTCTGGGGGCTCGACATCCTCGGCCCCTTTCCCCGAGCAGTCGGGGGCTTTGAGTACTTGTACGTTGCAATCGACAAGTTCACAAAGTGGCCGGAAGTGGAACCAGTGAGGAAGGTGACAGCACAGTCAGCAGTCAAGTTCTTCAGGTCGATTGTTTGCCGCTTCGGGATCCCTAACAGGATAATCACCAACAACGGTACGCAATTCACGAGCCACACCTTCATGCAGTACGTCCAAGATCTTGGCGCCAAGGTCTGCTTCGCTTTTGTTGCTCACCCAAGAAGCAACGGTCAAGCAGAGAGGGCAAATGCTGAAGTGCTGCGTGGGCTCAAGACCAGAACTTTCGACAGGCTGCACAAGTGCGGAAGAAACTGGATCGAGGAGCTGCCGGTGGTTCTTTGGTCGATCAGGACGACACCAAATCGAGCCACTGGCCAGACACCTTTCGCTCTAGTATATGGAGCAGAGGCAGTTCTCCCCACAAAACTCGTATACGGGTCACCTCGAGTGCTCGCTTATGATGAGCTTGAGCAAGAGCAGCTGTGACAAGATGATGCGCTGCTCCTTGAGGAAGACCGTCTTCAGGCTGCTGTGCGAGCTGCTCGCTACCAGCAAGCTTTGCGCCGCTACCATAGCCGCAAAGTTAATGCCAGAAGTTTCGAGGAAGGCGACCTTGTTCTTCGGCGTGTTCAGTCCGCCAAGAATTCCAACA
The DNA here is from genome assembly GCF_003073215.2 of Triticum urartu. Lineage (NCBI taxonomy): Eukaryota > Viridiplantae > Streptophyta > Magnoliopsida > Poales > Poaceae > Triticum > Triticum urartu. The sequence continues at coordinate 676,294,136 of NC_053028.1, forward strand.
AGTTGATGCCAAAGTGGGAAGGCCCTTACCGGGTGAAACGAATCACTAGGCCTGGCGCTGTCCGCCTTGAGACCGAAGATGCCATTCCGGTGAGCAACTCTTGGAATGTTGAGCATCTTCGTAAGTTTTACCCGTAAGGCGCGGTTGTCGGAACCTGTTCCGGCAACCACCTTTTGTACAAGTCGGGCACAGACCCCGTGCATAAGTAAAGCTCATGTGCCCCGCACATCTTGTCAATTTCATGCTTTCTATTTTTTGCTTGTGTTATCTGACACTTTGTGCAGCACCTACTCCCCGGTAAGCAATAACGAGCCGTAAGGCTCCATATCTTTATTTTCTCTTCTTTCTTTTTTCTCAAGGAAAGGAAGGTTCCCTCGCCCACAAGTTTGCCGGGGGGAAAAGAGAAGATAATGGTATGGACCAGGCGTCGTTCAAGAAAGTTTCGCCTTTCCGGGAAGCAAACAACAGAAAAGCTAAGTTGCCAAAGTTTGAGCAATCAGATTTTTTAAAATTTTAAGTTATCTCCCTTGAACGACCGCACTTTGTATGGAAAACCTGTGCGCCCTTACGAGGAACCAACTCGTAGCTAGTTGCGCCCTTACTTTGTTTCGAGTCTGCTCAACAACTTAAGTGAGCTGCGACTAGTTGCGACAAGGTTTCTTGTCGGTAGCAGTACCGCCAGCAGGCTGCTGATGTCCCGCACTCAGCGCTCGCGGCCAAGGTGCCTGCACCGGCAAGTTCCCTAAAAGCGTAGGGCAAAAACATACAAAGGGAGGAATCAAGTAAAGGGAATAACATTGCAATCATTACCCAGAATAGAGTTATATTACGAAGATAGCTTGTCGCGGCTCTAACAGATTGTTTTCATAACATGATAAACAGCGACAAAGAAAGAAGAAACGGGCGGCCTAGTCTACGCGATCGCCTTCGATCCTCTTGATCTCGCTCACCTTGTCCACAATGGGTGCGACAAGGGTCTTGAGCGCCTCCAGATCAGCATCCGGCGGCAGGGTCTTGAGGACGTTGGTGAGGTTGAGGCCCGGATTGCGGAAGGCCACCTTCACCAACACTTTCTGAAGAGCTCCCGCGCAGATCTTGCGCGACTCGTCGGCCAGCTGCTTTGGGATCTTCTCCCGGAGCCGCTGAAGGGCCGTCGCCACGCCTTTGAAGAACAAAACGAGCTTGGCGCTGGGTTGGAGGTTCTCGTCGGAGGGATACCCGAGATCCTCCATCCCCAGCTGCGCCAACTCCCTGTCAATGTCTGTGGTAGCATTCACAAGACTCTCCGTCCAGTGCTCCACAGTCTCCCTGAAAGCATTCTGGGTGGTGGCAACACTCTCCAGCAGCGCCTTGTCGGCCTTGATCTCTTCTTTCAAGGCCGCCTCCTGTTCCTTGGCGCCGTCCAGCGTCTTGGTCAAAGTAGTCAGCTTCAACTCAAGATCCGCGTTGGAGTCCTTGGCGGCGCTGAGCTCTTTGCCCTTCTCGGCGAGATCGGCCTCCAGCTGCGCCACCTTCGTCTCCAGCTCCTTCTTGGCGGCCTCGGCGGCGGCGGCAGCATCCTCTGCATGCTTGAGGGCTCCGCCGAGTTTTTCCTCGCGCACGGCAAGCTCCTCCTTGTGGGCGTCAAGATTGACCTTCCGCTGCGCCAGCTCGCCCTCCTCCGTGGATAGCTTCTCAGCGGCAAGCCGCTGTTGCTCTCTGACTTCAGCCTTCTCGAGGAGGAAGGCCTTCTGCGCTTCGGCGAGCTGCTCCCGCTCCTCCGCCAGGGACCGGAGGGCTTCTTGGTGGAAACCCCCGAGCTCCTCCGCGCGCTTCTCGATGTCTGCTCCCGCCTTCGTGACAAGCGCCTCGTGGGATTCCAGCTTGGCTTGCCGCGCGCGGTAGAGCGACACCAGCTTCCGCAGCAGCCGCTCCTCCTCAGACTCGTTGCTGCTGCTGCTTGGCGCGTCAACCAGCGTCAGCCCAGCGGAGGCGAGCACTTCTCCGTCGAAGATCTCTCCCTCGACCGGCGCCCTGGAGCTTGACGCCCAGGGGAGGTTGATGAAGACGCCATCGCCGGCCTTCAAGTAGACGCCTGGCTGGGGCTCTTCGGAGCCTGGCGCTGCGGCAGCGGCGGACGGGTCGGCGGTCAACGTAGCGCCTGGCACTCCTGCGGCCTCAGGGTCGTCAGTACGATCGCCAGACCCCTCGCCAGTTGCTGCGGCGGCAGCCTTGGCGGCCTCTGCGCCGGCGGGATCGTCGGCACCGGCTGCTTCTTCAGCGACAATCTCGGTCTCCATCGGCTCCGTAGCAGATGGGTCTGACAGCCGGAAAAGGGAGAAGAGTCAAGCAAAAACCCAAGAAGATCAAAAGAAGAAGAACCCAAGGGAAGTTTCGAAGCAAGAGGATTACTTGTACCGGGTTCTCCAGTCGTGGTCTCCACCGTCGGGGGGCCGCTGGTGCTGTCCCTTGCCGGAGAACTCTCCCTTGCCGGAGACTTCTCCCTTACCGGAAAGCTCTCCCCTGCCGGAGGACTCTCCCTTGGTTCCTGGTGGGGCTGCTCTGCTCCTACACAGACCAGCAGTCAGATATCAGCAAAGACAGAGTATCCATGCGCACCTCACAGCGGAAAGCGAACCATATGCTTACGCTGGGGGCTGCTCTGGAGAAAAGTTGCCAGGTCCGGCAAGGTTGTCTCGAGCGCACCCCCTGCTGTCGCGGTGGGCTCGTCCTCGATGACAATCACCGGGACCTTGGCCCTCTTCGCTGCTCTCTGGGCCAGAGTCCTGAAAAGGAACAAGTTCAGAGTAAAGCAAATGAGACACAAGACAAAACAGCAAGGATCGAAGAACTACAAGTACAACAAGAGGATCTTACTCTTCTTCTTCTTCCTCGTCGGAGCTAAACGTGGAGAAGTCGAAGTCCGGCTCACGTCCGGCGCGAGGAGGCGGAGGAGTGGCTTCCTTTGACCGCTTGACGAAAACAGTGGCGGTGGTCTGCGACGACCCCGCTCCAGCTGTCGTCGCGGCATGAGAAGCGGCAGGAGCAGAAGCGGTGGTCCGGGAGGACCCCGCTCCAGTTGCCGCTGCAGCGTGAGATGCTCCCGCGGCGGCGTTGCTTGCCGCGGTGGAGCGTGTCGTGCGGCGCGGCGGCTGTTGACTCACTTGCCGCTCCGCTACGTCCCCGGCCTTGCGGAGACGCCTTCTTGGTGGAGATGGAGGCTCTGCTTGCGGCGAGCTGTCCAAAGATGAGGTGGAAGACGAGTTGATCTCCAACGAGCCGCTCGTATCCTTGGCGGGCTCGCTCGACCCGGCGCCATGCCCGACAAGTTCTTTCTCGCCGACGCGCTCCTCTCGCTCGGCACGGCTTCCTGCCTCTGCTGCATCTGCCTCCTCCACGGTGAATCCAAATTCGCCCGCGGCTGCGGCTGCCGCCGCCTCTTCCAGCCCGGTGGCGATGCGTGTCATCTCCTCATCGGTGGTGTCGCGGGTGAGGCTGTCCTTCTCGTCGGAGCGGATCGCCACTTCTACCAAGCCATCGAAGAATTGCTGCACGACCTCGTCCGCAGGCTCTTGCCAAGTTGGGACAATCCCGTGCGAGTCGCACTGCGACATCATTGCCCGGATGCGGTCGAGCGAGGAATTGTTGCACAGCGGAACGACGCCCCCCGGCAACCTGAAAACTTCGGGATGTTGGGGGTCATACTTGAAAAGCTCCTGAAGCATCGCGTTGAGCTCCAGGACAGTGAAGTTGAAGTTGAGGCCCGGGCGCAGCCTCATGATATCTGCCGCATTCTTGAACTCCCAGGCGGGCCTCCCCCGTTCCTGCAGGGGGGCGATGCGGCGGCGAAGAAAATCTGCGCCAACAGCGCCTACAGTAAGCCCGGCAAGCCTAAGGCGCAGGATCCGGGTGACAGCAATCTTCAGCCTGTCGTCTTCCGGGGCCACGTCACTCCAGTCGCTGCCGCGTGCTACTGGGGTTTGGCGCCGGGTGGTAAACGGCTGCGGATTCTCCTCGTCAATCCAGCACCAGTCTGCCCTCCATTCCTCCCACTTGCCGCGGAACTCTCCCTCCAGATAAGTTTCCTTCTTGCCGGCCCTTGAGATCCAGGCGATTCCGCTGGATAAAGGCTCTCCTCTCTCTACTCGGGGTATAAAGAAATGGCGAAAGAGGGCTACATTGGGATGGACTCCGACAAAGTTTTCACAGAGATGCGCGAAAACTGCCATGGTCAGAACGACATTGGGGGTGAAGTCAAGGAGGTGGAACCCGTAGGTGTTCATGATATCGCAGAAGAATTCAGAGAAGGGCGGGCAGAGCCCGCAGTAGAAGAACAAGGCAAAGAAAGGGTATCCGTTCGGAGCCTTCTTCCAAGCGGCGGCGGGGAGTACCTTCATGCGCGGGTGCGCCCGCGTCTCCGTCGACCAGAAGAGGTAGTAGTTCTCCCTCAGCTCCTTCGCGGCGAGCTTGGGGGGGGGGGGAAGACTGCCCGCTCCTTCCGCAGCGCCGCAAGCCGCTGCGCCTCGGTCGACTTCACAACCTTCCCCTTGTCGGCTTTCGGAGCCATGGCGGAAGTGGTGGAGGAGGTCGATGGCGTCGGTGGTGCTGGTGGCGATGGGGGGCGGGGCGCTGCTCTCTTTCGCCTTTGGGGAGGCGAGGGAGCGGCGAAGATTTCTGAGATTGGAGTAGCAACTGGCAAATGGGCGAACTACCCCTGTTTCCTCTTCTTATAAAGAGGGAGGGGGCAGACGTTCCGCATTTCCGAATAAAGTAACCACCCACGATCTCTCCCACGACGCCGCATTCAACGCGTGCCGTTCGGGGAGGGCGCGGTGGATACGGAGAAAGATACGGCGTAACCTAGGCCGCGCGTGCCCGTGCCCTGTTTTGGGCCTGGCCCAACAGCGCTCGGCACCGTGTATGGCCCAGGCCCGGGGGCTCCTGTCGGTGTACTAGAGTAGGGGTACCCTAGTATCCCGAACTTGTGCACGGGCAGTCGCAGCATCCCGCGGCAAGGCTTGCCGGGTGACCCAAGGTCCTCCGTGGTTCCTTTGGAGCCATTCAAGAACAAAGTATCCAAGTCAAGACCCCGGCAAGAGGAGCTTGCTGGGAAGGCCAACCAAGGCACCTCAAGACCCCGGCAAGAGGAGCTTGCCGGGAAGGCCACCCAAGGCATCTCAAGGAACTTGCCACGGCGCGCCACACGTCCCGACAAGGCCCGGTGAGCGACAAGCTCCCGGACGCGACAAGACAACGACCGCGGCAAGGCGATTTCCGCGGCAAGCCACCACTCTGTGTCCGCGCTCCAGCACACCCACCAACGTGTCGCTCTGGGACCCTTCCAGGCGTATGTGGCGGGGGGCTGTGCAGCCAGCGGTACGCGGTGGCAAGCGGCGTTGACAAGATTGCCATCGTGGCGAGCAGTGGCGTCCTTGACGGTCCCTTTTACACTGTTTAGGCGACGCAGACGGGCATTTAAGGCCCTTGTCCCCTGCCGTCAGGGTTAGGTATGATACACTGTAGCAGGTAGCTGTACCTACCGCAGCACCCTTCCATTTTTACCCTTGTCTACGCTGCCACCTGTCGGTGACCCCTTGAGTATATAAAAGGAGGCCCATGCGCAACGTAGAGGGGGGTTCGGAAAAACAGAACACTCACGCTCGGTCTCGTTAGCTGCTGGTGTGTACTGTAGCACTCCGCGCTCCCGAGCAAGAACTCAATACAAACCACAAAGCAGGAGTAGGGTTTTACGCATCCGTGCGGCCCGAACCTGGGTAAACTGCTCGTGTGCTTCGCCTCGATCCGCTCTTTGCACGACCTCCGCCCCCGCCGAACCGAAAGGGACTCGGTCCGCCGGTCCCATAGGTGTTCGTGGATTAGTCCCCCTACACCTCGAGGCCCCTGGCTTGTATTATGATGCTTGTATGACTTATTTATGTTTTAGAGTTGTGTTGTGATATCTTCCCGTGAGTCCCTGATCTTGATCGTACATGTTTGCATGCATGATTAGTGTACGATTGAATCGGGGGCGTCACAGCCATCTAGCTACTAACTATGGACTCGAAGGTCTGAGGTAAACTACTCACACTTCATCGGAGAGGCTGTGATGGTGATGTAGAAGCCCTCCGTGGTGGATTCCCCTTTCGGCGGAGCTCCGGAACAGGCCGCAAGATGGGATCTCGTGGATACAGAAAGTTGCGGCGGTGGAATTAGGTTTTGGCTCCGTATCTGATAGTTTGGGGTTACGTAGGTATATATAGGAGGAAGGAGTACGTCGGTGGAGCAATAGGGGGCCCACGAGGCAGGGGGGCGCGCCCTAGGGGGGTGGGCGCGCCCCCCACCCTCGTGGCCACCTCCTTTCTTTCTTGACGTGGGGTCCAAGTCTCCTGGATCATATTCGGTGAGAAAATCACGTTCCCGAAGGTTTCATTCCGTTTGGACTCCATTTGATATTCCGTTTCTTCAAAACACTGAAATAGGCAAAAAAACAGCAATTCTGGGCTGGGCCTCCGGTTAATAGGTTAGTCCCAAAAATAATATAAAAGTGGAAAATAAAGCCCAATATGGTCCAAAACAGTAGATAATATAGCATGGAGAAATCAAAAATTATAGATACATTGGAGACGTATCAAACACCGGATCCCCGTCTTCTTCCTCCCCGGGTCGCCGGACACCGCCGCCGTCGATTCGGCCTTCCCTGCGCTCCTAACCTGTCGAGGGCCTTTCTTGCGTCGCGCGGTGAGCCCCTCATCCTCTCCCCTTGCTCCCCTGGCCTCTTGCACTCCCGTAGCCACCGCGTCCGCCATGGCCGAGCTCGGCTCCGCCGTACAGCTAGTCGCCATCGCTGTAGTCGTTACCAAGGTCGAGCAAGCACGACAACGTGCTCAGGTCGTCTCCCTGGTGCCGCCCGAGCCTCTAGCTCGTCTCCCCGCACCCCTAGCTCCGTTTCCATCGCTGCCCGATCTCCGGCGTCCGCTCCGCCGCTTGCCACCGCCGTCTCCGGCCGTTTCCGGCCAAACTATCGCCACAGGACGACGCCGTGTCGAGAGGCCGTTCGAACGAAGCCAACCGCATGCCAAATGGTGCCCTGTGCGCAAAGTCCGAGCTGCTCTGGCGCTCGACCGCCGCGTTGAGCTCGCCGGAGCCATCTCCGGCGCCGCCACCAATGTGGCACACCTGGGGCCCGCCCCTAGGTCACTGCCAGTGGGGCTCCCGGGCCTAGTTGACTAGGTTGACCCAGTCAATATGCTGACTGGGCACCGTGGCCCACTAACATGTGGGTCCATTCTACTAATTAGACTAATTAAACATTTTTATAAATAAAATTAATTAGTTAACCTAAACAGTCGCTGACATGTGGGGCCCTACTACTAATTTACTCTGTCTAATTAAAATAAACTACTGTTATTTCCCTCTAAGTATGACATGTAGGACCCACTGGTTAGGTTTGACCTGGTCAGCCGCTCTGTTGACTGATGACATCATCAACATGTCATGCTGACGTCATATTCCATTTCTGTTAATATAAATAATTTCAGAATATGTTTTAAACTTGCAAAAATTGTAGAAAATAAACCTTAGCTCGGATCGAAAAATTTTATACATGAAAGTTGCTCAGAAAAATGAGACGAATACGAATGCGCGGTCCGGTCATCTGTCTGAACATGGAACATTCCCCCTCCGTTCATCTGTCTGACACAGGACCGGAACCGGGAATACATTCCCGGTTGAATTCCCCCTTCACCTATGTCCTGCAGTACTACGTTAGGTCGACCCTAGTTCTGCTTATCGTCTTGTCATGCTTAGTGGTACCTCTGTTTGCTTTATATTTACTGTTTCTTCCCCCTCTTCTCCTCGGTAGACCCCGAGACCGATGCTGCCCCTGTGATCGACTACTTCGACGACGACACTTCTTCCCTTTCAGCAGAGCTTCCAGGCAAGCCCCCCCTTTGATCATTTCTATATCACCCATTCCATTCTCTCATGCTTGCATTAGATTTTGCTACTGTTATTGTTTTCTCCTATTCTGATGCATAGCCTGCTTTTGTAACCTGCTTATTGTTACCTACCTACTTATCCTAAACTGCTTAGTATAGGTTGGTTAGTGATCCATCAGTGACCCCCACCTTGTCCTTGTTGCCCCTGCTTCATCATTGAAGACCCGATCAACGGGATCGAAGACCAGGCCCCGGCACCGCACATCACTTTCCCCTTAGTTGCTCGACACTACTGCGTTACTATCGAGTGCCGAGGGTGAGACCTCTATAGCACTTCTGATGTTAACCTGTAGTGTAGCTATTCATTCATGGTCATCGAGGGTGATTTCCTCCTTAACCACTTCTGATACGGCTCTGTCGTGCAACCCTCAAGTGTGAACCTCGAGGGTGGTTTCCTCTTACGATCACCTTGATGATTACATCGAGTGGAATTCACCGGGGGTGATTCCTTGGGTTTTCCCCTTGATGTTTGAACACACGAATACTATGAATTTACACTGAACCATGTTACTAAAGACGGGTCGGCCCTGAGGGGTACCCGCGCGAGCATATTTGCGAGTGATGTGGAGACGGGTTGACCTGGAGGGTGCCCGCGAGATAATTACGAGGCGTGGCCGGGCATTCCTAGCCCTTGCCGCAAGTCCTCGAGACGGGGCGACGGGGTCACATCTTTCGTGAGTCTCTGCTTGTTACAGCGCGTTCCTAATCCACTACGATTTGGATATTTGATCCGAGGGGCCTCTGGCCTGATAGCACTAACCATCACGTGGGCATAGTATGGGCGTTCTGCGTCGTATGCATCAGCCGAAGCTTAATAGACGTCAGCGACTGAGCGTCGCGCACCAGGTTGGACTGCGTAAGCACCTACCTTGTTGAAGGAGGTAGCTAGGTCTGCTCACCGGCCGCCCTCGCAACATGCAGGAGTTCCCGAGGAGATGGCCCATGACCCCTGGGGGCATAGGTTTAGTCCGGCGTGCTGACCTCTCTATTAAGCCTAGGTCGGGTTGCGGCGTATTATTTGGCCGAGGCCGGGAATGACCCAGGAAAGTGTGTCCGGCCGGAGTTAATCGAGCGTGGTGGGTAAGTTTGTGCACCCCTGCAGGGAAGAAAACATCTATCGATAGCCTGTCCTACTGTAACGGACACTTGGAGTTGTATCCCGATCGATACAACTAGAACTGGATACTTGATATGAGACATGGATATGAGGTGATAAATGGATAGTATGGCTCTGGGATTGCTTTCTCGCAAGGAGTCGAGAAAGGATCTCTGGCCGAGGTTGATAACACTACTACTACTTTACTTTATGCTACTCTACTCCCTCCTGTTGCTACAAGATGGTGGTTTCCAGAAGATGCTAGTCTTCGATAGGACTTGGCCCTCTCTCTATTCTGGCATTTCTGCAGCCCAGTCCACATATGCAGTCTTCCTTTGATAATGTTGCATATGTAGTGTAGATCCTTGCTTGCGAGTACTTTGGATGAGTACTCACGGTTGCTTTGCTCCCCCTTTTCCCCCTTTCTTCTTCTTTCCGGTTGATGCAACCAGATGTCGGAGCCCAGGAGCCAGATGCCACCGTTGATGCCTACTACTACGTGAAGACCGCCGATGACCAGGAGTAGTCAAGAGGCTCCCAGGCAGGAGGCCTTGCCTTTTCGATCGTAGATGCTTTTGTGCTAGCCTTCTTAAGGCAAATTTGTCTAACTCATGTCTGTACTCAGATATTGTTGCTTTCGCTGACTCTTGTGTATTCGAGCTTATGTATTCGAGCCCTCGAGGCCCCTGGCTTGTAATATAAAGCTTGTATTATTTTAATTTGTGTCTAGAGTTGTGTTGTGATATCTTCCCGTGAGTCCTTGATCTTGATCGTACACATTTCCGTGTATGATTAGTGTACGATTGAATCGGGGGCGTCACAATATGCACTTATGATTGAAACTCTAGCAAGCATCCACAACTACTAAAGATCATTAAGGTAAAACCCAACCATAACATTAAAGTATCAATTCCCCTTTATCCCATATGCAAACAACCTACTTACTCGGGTCTGTGCTTCTGTCACTCACGCCACCCACCATAAGCAAATCATGAACATATTGCAAACTCTACAGCGGGAATCCCTCACGCTTGCGCGACACGGAGAGCACCATAGGAAAACACCAATAATAAAACATGCAACTCAAACCAATCTTGATCATCAAATAGCCCATAGGAAAAAACGGATCTACTCAAACATCATAGGATAGCCATACATCATTGGGAAATAATATATAGCGTTGAGCACCATGTTTAAGTAGAGATTACAGCGGGTAAGAGAGAGGTTACACCGCTGCATAGAGGGGGGAAGAGTTGGTGATGATGGCGGTGAAGTTGTTGGTGAAGATTGCAGTGATGATGATGGCCACGGCAGCGTTCCGGCGCCACCGGAAGAGAAGGGGAGAGGGGGGCCCTTCGTCTTCTTCTTCCTTGATCTCCTCCCTAGATGGGAGAAGGGTTTCCCCTCTGGCCCTTGGCCTCCATGGCATGGGAGGGGCGCGAGCCCCTCCGAGATTGGATCTATCTCTTTGTTTCTCTCTGTTTCTGTGTTCTCTCTGCTGCCCTTTCACCGTTTCGTGTATATATGGAGATCCATAACTCCAATTGGACTGAAACCTTCGCCGTGATTTTTTACCAAAAATTAGCTTTCTTGCGGCCGAAGAAGGGCATCAACCGCCTTACGGGTGGACCACGAGGGTCAGGGGCGCGCCCCCTGCCTCGTGCCCACCTCGGACACCATTTCGCGTTGATCTTTCTCCCAGATTTTCCAAATACTCCAAAAATAAGCTCCGTCTGTTTTTATCCCGTTTGGATTCCGTTTGATATGGGGTTTCTGCGAAACATAAAACATGCAACAAACAGGAACTGGCACTAGGCACTGGATCAATATGTTAGTCCCAAAAATAATATAAAAAGTTGCCAAAAAGTATATGAAAGTTGTATAATATTGGCATGGAACAATAAAAAATTATAGATACGACGGGGACGTATCAGGACCCCGCTGCCACGGGAGGGTAGGACAAAAGATGTCACGCAAGTTCTTTTCCATAAGCACGTATGACTATATTCGGAATACATGCCTACATTACATTGATGAATTGGCTAGTTCTGTGTCATCCTATGTTATAACTGTTGCATGAATAATCGCATCCGGCATAATTCTCCATCACCGATCCAATGCCTACAAGCTTTTCACATATTGTTCTTCACTTATTTACTTTTCCGTTGCTACTGTTACAATCACTACAAAACCCAAAAATATTACTTTTGCTACTGTTACCGTTACTATCATACTACTTTGCTACTAAATACTTTGCTGCAGATACTAAGTTATCCAGGTGTGGTTGAATTGACAACTCAACTACTAATACTTGAGAATATTCTTTGGCTCCCCTTGTGTCGAATCAATAAATTTGGGTTGAATACTCTACCCTCGAAAACTGTTGCGATCCCCTATACTTTTGGGTTATCAGGGAGAAAAACCTCCCCCAGGGCAGCATTTTTGTAGATGACTGACGGAGCCATCGTACCTTCTGATGACGACGCAGCGAAACTCTCAATGAAAGAACCAATGTCGATGTCAAAACCGGAGGATCTCGGGTAGGGGGTCCCAAACTATGCGTCTAAGGTCGATGGTAACAGGAGACGGGGGACACGATGTTTACCCAGGTTCGGGCCCTCTTGATGGAGGTAATACCCTACTTCCTGCTTGATTGATCTTGATGAATATGAGGATTACAAGAGTTGATCTACCACGAGATCGTAATGGCTAAACTTTAGATGTCTAGCCTGTATGATTGTGATTGCCTCTACTATTTTGAGCATGCACATGCATTACCTTCTTCGTATGATCATGCAACAAGCACATACATTGATCATGCACAAACCCGAACTACTAACAACATCAATCTAACACTGTCAATAAACCAAGAGCAACACATAATAGCACCAATATAGCATCAAGAACACCCAATCTAGCAACAATCTACCATTAAGAACCCCCAATCTAGCAAAAAGACCCCCATAATAGCATCAATCTACTGTCATTGTAACAAAAACAACAATAACCTCAATCGATTTAGTTCGAATTGATTGGAATCGAATTGAATCAAGTCGGATCCAATCCAATCCTACCCAGTATGCAGTAAGCAAAAAACCTTAACTACAACTATGAGGACGGAAAACAAAATGCACATACCAGAGCGGGTGTCGTTGGAGCGTACATCGGCTGAGGAACAAACCCTGGCGGGAACAGGGCGGCAGAAGAGGATGAGCCGGCCAATCCGAGGGCTGCCGCCCTATCCCAGTGCTCCTCGTCACATGTGGGGTGGATGAAGACGGTGCGGCTATCCTTGCGCCTGCCGCGCTCCCGACGCCTTGCACCAGAGAAAACCTTCAAATGGGTGTAAAAAAAACCCCATTCCGGCCAAGGTTGCCGCCATCACAGTAGACGGGGGTGTCATCGCCCCCGTAGTCGAACCTACAATGACTAGGTCTGGATATGGAGGCGAAGTCAAACGACTGATGGCGCATTAGCCGGAGCACACGGCTTGGAACAGAAGGGGGCGACACGAGAATGGCCGCCAAGAGGTCAATGCCACTGTGGGAGAGGCTGGCCACCCACTGGTCTTGGATTGGGTTGCCCTGACGATGATAGGTGTGGGGGCGACGCGACTGTGGGTGTGCCATGGAGGAGAGCACGAAGGGGCAGGGAGGGGGAGAGAGAAAGAACGGTATGAATGGTCGTGGGAGGTGACTGAAGGGAGGGAGGGAAGTTATGAGCAGTCTCGTCCGACTCCCGCACTTCCCAATGTGTGCAGGCGACGGCACACCGCACACGTGGCCAAAGCGAGCCTGACTAGCCAAAAAATGGCCGATTCAGCCGTTCCCTCACATACAGGCCTAAAGGTGGTTTAAGTTTTGTCCGGCTCAAAAAGCAAATGCATCCAAAGAGAAAAAGACATCCCACATATATGCGGGCAACCAAACACATGGCGGATGGCCGTGTTGCATATGTATTGCCCGAACCCTAGCCGACATCCTTGCACGGCAGCAACACGAGTATCTAGCTGGTCGCCTCGGGCAGGTCGCCTAGCTCGGTCCCGCACTCCTCCTGCATCATCGCTGGTGCTCTGGCCGGCGGGTCAGCTAAAACAAACGATGGCTCAGGAATGGAAAAAAGAAGTAACACAACGGAGGTACAAGAGATCGACCAGCTTGAAAGATGAACACGAGTGGACGGCGGTGCTCCGGTCCGGCAAGATTGAGATGCAGGCAAGATATGCAGCAGCCTGCTCGGAAAGCTATCCTAGCCCCTCGCTTCAGATCGTGCGGCCGGCGCCCTCCTTTGCTTCGCCCCGAACCCGAAGCAGCCGTGCGACAACTGGCCACGTGGAGGCCTCGGAGAGCGCCAGCAGAGCATATTCCCAAGCCCACGTGCCGCGTCTAGATGCTGCTACCGGTCGATATAGTGCCGTGTGCGCACACGCTTCTTCTCTTGTCCTCTGCCTTTTCTCTCCTCTCTGTTCTCTTGTTCCGATCTTCTCTCTTTTTTAGTGTAGGCACAGCGCACGTACCCGAGCCATGGGCGGGGTGATGGAGGCCGACGGTAGGAAGGACGGCGACACGCCGGCGGCGGCGGCGCAGAGGGGCGAGGCGTCGTTGGGCGTGTCCGTGCAGGAGGGGCTGCAGCACGCCAAGGCCAGCGTGGTCGGCGCGGTGCAGCAGGCGATGGCGGGGAGCGAGGAGGAGGCGGCGCAGGCGGACCTGCGCGCGGCCAAGGCGCAGGTGGAGGCCACCGACGAGGCCGAGGTCAAGAAGAAGCAACTCGCCGCCGGTTGATCGAGGTCACCGCGGCTTAATTGCGTGCAAGATTGCTAGGCTCTATCCATTGCATTTGGGTTAGGTTCTTGACTTCTGCTAGCATTTTTTTTCTCGATCTGCTGTTTGTTTTTGTAATAAATTCCAGCTGAACTTTGTTACGATGTTGATTTGCCTTTGTGAAACTAGTTTTGCACGCGTATCTGAACTGAAACTGCATCCTTTATCTTTGTCAGTATGTACTGATCCAGGCCAATGTCAGCAGGCAAATTACTTCAGTCAAAATTACCTGAAATTGCATATATCCGACACGTTCAAAACATGGCGTGGCCAGGCTGAAATTCAGAAGAACCATCAACACATTCACAGGGAAGTTCCAAAGTTTAACCACAATGGACATGCAGCGGATACTTATTTTGCATGTAATTCTGCCTAGAGGTACACATAACACAAGCTAGTAGGGCAGACATATAACAGTCCAGATTTATTTGAAAACACAAGGGTACACATCATGACAATCCGGAAATCAAACTAGGCCAGGTAGAACAGCTGAGCAATGCAGACACTGGAACTCTGGCCTAACAGAATAGACGGCAGGACAAAAAATTCCATGAATATTCAGAGAGATGACCTCTAAAATCATTTACAATACCAGGGAAGGCCGTATTCTACATCAATGCAAGATTTCAGTACCAAATATCTAAAAAGTAACATTGTACCACCTCTCCCAAAATCTAAGACGTTTTTGCAGTTCAAACTAAACTGCAAAAAACGTCTTATATTTAGGGACAGAGGGAGTATTTAATTCTAAAATTTGGCTACACTTCATTTTCGTGGAATTTAAATTATAGGAGCATCTTCGCCTCTATATTTCATATCTGTCATTTTCTCTCGCCATCAGGATGATTACTGGTGAGTACATAAACTCTATCTACCTATATAGATTACTGGTGAGTACATAAACTCTTTGGAGCAGCTATTGGTGAGTACATGCTGCAACTGCAACTACTCGAAAGAATAACATCTGCACAATATATGCAGAAGTAAATCTGACACCTAAAAGAACTTGGTGAGTGGTGACCTCGATCATACATGGCTTGCTTTCGTTCCTCATGGAATGAACCAAATAGGATTCAGTTTCAGAAACTGGACTGAACATATCAACAGGAACTCTGTTTTGCGAGTCCGTGCAGAAATAAATCTCTGCATTTTGTATTTACCTTTATATATATTATATATCAAGTTATGTTACCATAGGTATGGGGATCGATACTGTTGGATTATGGATGGGCTTAGGTCCATATGAGATACTAATCCCTGATTAATCTTGAGACCCATGTATGAGATGGCAGGTGGTGGGAAGTTTAGTCCCACCTTGCTAGTTGAGGAGAGTTGAGACCCCTTTATAAGGGCTGCTCTATCACTTGTCATTGGGGGCTTGGGAAGAGGAGTGGTACACGCGCGCTCCTCCGCCGTCCGTCTCGTCACGACGCGCACGCGCACGCGCACGCGCCGCGGGTTGCGAGAATGAGCCGAGCCGAAGCTTATTTATTAATCGGGAATTAATTAATGAGTCGCTAACAGGTGGGCCATTGTCCGAGACGTTGCCGTCATCTACTGCTTCCGATCCGTCCCGCTGAGGCTGCTGCTGCCGCCGCCGCGTTGGCCTGGCCAACCGGAAGGCATGCCCATACTAATGACCACCAAGAGTGCACATACTCCTAAGGAATCACCCATCGCAAACAGCGTCAGGAATGGGTGACTGTACTAGTAACGGTAGCCGTCAGCCCGTCACGAATGGCTTGCCAGGGAGCTGACCATCAGGAATGTGTGAGGTCATCAGTCGGTTCCTCACGGTGTGACATGTCATCAGGAAAGAGCAAACCTGATGGTGTACCACGACCGTTGCTTGCTAGAAAACCGTCAACAATAAAAATGAAGAGAATTCTAAGTGTTGTTTAAAATTCAATATACAAACTGATGGAAAAATGTAAGCTACATGTATCTTATCCATTGATATACATATGCAAGGAAATACATCATATAACCCAATAAATAAGATGTCAACAACGGGAAAACCACTCATGGTTCACAAGATCACAATCCATTAGATTGTTCGCAATATCATCTCATTTAATTCATCGTTCATCGTTCACAAGATGTTAACTTCACGGGAACCAGAGCTTCTACTCTAGTTTCATAACATTTGACCAAAATCCTGAAGACACATTCTAGTTGAACAGTATAGGCAGCAATTGGCAAAAAAAAAAGGCTAGCTCCACAGTATATTTATGCTTTGTTAAAATGATAAGTATGAGCATGATCTTCAGCATGAGAAGACGTTGTTCACGGAGTACCAGCATGCTCTTGGGCCCTGCTTGGAAACGTCCATAAACCTACACCAGTAAAAAATTGGTACATGTATCAAATAATTTTATGGTCCAAGCAGATTCCAACCAACATATATATACATATCCATAGAAACATATATTTATTTTTCAATGCAGGATGTAATTCTGTAGGAGTACAAATGCATTTCAGAAAATCAAATAGGCATTGGTGTAGTGGTGCTAGATGTGAAAGTAAGACAGCGATGCTGAAACTGAAAATAATTACTGTGATAGCCTGAATTTTATTTATGCTTTGCATTCGGTATTCCAAGCCAAATCATGATTTCAAATGCCACTATACAATTCTATGTCATTCTAAATGCAAACTACTCCAATCCTCAATCAGACCATATGCATGTCAGCGAATTTCCACTGGATTTTTGACAGGGCGTGTTCATCTACTTTGAGGGCCATGTCTTTCAGAACATGTGAAACCATATATAATTGTTTCCTCTAGCAACAAATAACCATTTTTTTTGATTAATTGAACAAGTCAACCATTTTTGTCAATGAACTGCATTCTAATGCAGAATCGAGCAACCAGTACATATGACATTATTTTTTGGAAAACCATGAGAAAAGGTGGAAGGGCACACGAGAGAAAGGGACTGAAACAATGCCCTCTTTCCTGGCAGATACCAATTCTATCAATATGCACAATAGCTTGTGAATACTCAGTGCTACTTGAATACCAGCCTGCACTGTGATATATTCCCAAAACTAAGTTCGATGTTGAACTGCAGGCATGATCTTTTGCGTCAAGCCAAACCACGATTAAATGTCCAGAGAATAGTAAGGAAAAGTTTCTGCATTTATTGTGTGACCCACATGAACAAGATTAGACAAATTGTAAATCCTTACCCATGCCATCATCACTAAAATGGTAGGATTTTCCATGTGATCTCAGATGTTACCACATGAAAATATATCGGCTGGTCTTAAATTGGCCACACTTCATAGAGCTAAAGCATTTAACTGGACCGAAGAAACAAGATTCATGTTGGACACTTAGAACAACAAGCGTAAAGACCCGATGATACTGTAATGTTGTTGTAGCATGACTCACATAGTTCTTATCTTCTTGCATCTCAACTAAATGCTCTGTTTGAAGCGATGCGGAGTAAGCTCCATATGATACTGCCCCTCAATGTTTGCCATTCCTAACCACTTACGATTAATGTTATAACGCAAGAGATGTTTATCACTAAACCCAGGGCCGTACCTCAAAATTTTTGGCCCCGGTGAGAAATGAGAATTTAGGCCCCATATACAGGAAAATTAATTGAAATATTTTCCATTAACCATTGAGAAATATCAAAGATATAAATCATACCAAAAGAAAATATTTATTACTTTGAAATATTAAATTATGAATCATTGGAGAAAAGTCAGAGAGAGGAAACGAGGAGACGAAGTATTAAGTTGCAGCGATTTGATTTGTGGCTGACGCTGAGCAGAATTTGATGCGTTTGCATACGCCACTGCTTCGACTCCCGTGAAGATGATTCCGGGACATGACTGGGCCGTGGGTGCCTTGTTAATCTCTAGTAATACCAGATTAACTATAGTAATAATAATCATGTACTGTACTTAAAAAATTAGGGGCCCCAAGATTTTGGGGGCCCTGTGCAGCTGCTCCGGTTGCACCTGCCCACATACGGACCTGACTAAACCTGGTCATTAGCTCACGCTCGTTGACCATAACCAGCCCACTGAGAAATGTCATGGTTGGAGCAACATGGGTTCCTGACATATCCTATTTAGCGCCACAGGCGCCGGTTTTAGTTCATTTCGCAAACCGGCGCCTGCAGCGGTGCTAGGCGGGCTGGCCCGTTTAGAATCTGATTCACCCCCGTCCCATCTAAGTCTTTCCCCCGACCCCCTGTTTCTTCCGTTTTCCCGTGGCGTCCTCTGTTTCCTCCTCTGCTTCTCCCCCGACGACTTCTCTTCTTCCTCGAAGACTGAGTTCGAATCTCAGGCGAATCTCAGGCGAATCAGGCGGATCGACGAGGGAGCGCATCGACGAACCCTAATCCGACTGCTTCTTCTGTGTTCTTCTTCCTTCGTCGCGTGATGGATTCATCTGGTTCATTCTTCTTCTAACCCTAATCCCCCTCAGGTCTTCGGTTAGGGTTTGTGTTTTTCGTGGTGCTCGTTCTTTTGTGTTGCTGTTTGTTTAATCGTGGATCTGGCCGTATGCAATGATGGATGGTGTCTCTGGTATCTAGGGTTTGGGGTAGAAAATTTCGCCCCTTATTTTAGATCTTCTGTTTGCATGTGTATAAATGTATCCTGTTCATGCGTGTAAATCCATCTCATGTGACGGATGGCATCTCCCGTGTGTTGGTCCGTGTCCCTCTGCCATCTGTGTAACTGAATCCGCTGTATGATTTATTATCTTGTTGTGTCTGAATTCATCTCCCCTTTTGTTGTTCTGTCTATTTTGTGCCCATCGGCATGCATAACATAGTTGAAATTTACTAGGGGTTTTGTGATTATTAGGAAGATGTTGGCTCTGAGTATTAATCTTGTGGGATTGGAGAGTGGTTCTACATGTATTGGAGTATAAATCAATAGTAGATTGTGGAGTGTATTGTAATAATTTCGAGGGTATAGTGCATTTTGTTTTAGTTAGTGAACTTCAACTTGAGACATTTAGTTTGTCATGGTTTGTTGACAAATTCCCCTTAGCACGTTTCTATTTGTTAGTTCACATTTATGTCTGGTTCTAATCCTAGTTTTTGCACATCTGTATGCGACAGTCTCCTATATTTTCATTCGTTCTTTTTGTTGACACTTGTCCAGCAATATTTCATATAGTCCATACCATGAGGTATTTGGTAATGCCCATAGCTATGTCTTCATCTAATACTAATAAGCTATGCCTAATTTAACTGGACATATATCCCATTTGTGAATGCCTAGGTGTTGTACTTCGCGTGATTTTGTTTAGTCAAGTTATGATGTTTGATTGTTCCAGAAAGGGTTCTTGTATAATAATATAATGTTTTTATAGTACTATATATATACCAATTTTGTAGTTAGTGCATGGTGCATATAAAGTTGTCAAGTTCCAACATGTTAGGTTATGAGAGAATGATCAGCTAATTTCTAGAAGAAGCAATTGTCAATTTCAATTTCTGTAGTGGTACTATAGTACCTTATATAGGAAAAAGAACACAGAAAAAGATAACAGAAAATGCCCGCTCAAATCTTCACATATAGAATCAGTGACCTAGGAATTAGAATGTGCTATAGTTATGGCACATGTAGATGAGCTTTAACACAAATATTTTTGTTTTTCAACTAGGTTATTGAATTTGAAGAAAATTTCCTCTTAGTATTTCTATGTTTTCTTGTCCAATCCCTTTAGTATGTTATGGTTTTTTAATTATCTGCAATGTCCTATATTCATAAGTAGTGCTCATTTGTTAATAGTTGTTGTTAAATCTGTATTTGTAGCACACGAAGGAGGTGGGGTTGGCCAAGTTCAAGAACCAGAAGGGGACGAACCAACTGAATACCCTCCACGAGGTCTCCGGAATGACTCAGGTGGTATGTTAGTTCTTCTCTTTTCTGTTTGTAGCTTTCAAATTTGCTATAGTACAAAACTAGATCAAATTGCTGGAAAAATTATTCTTATGTGAGCTTTTGGTCTTACCAGATGTTTTTATCTATTCACTTGTTAGTTTTTGTCTATTCACTTGTTAGTTTGTGCTGTTTGAAAGTTAAGTTTGTGCTGTTTGGTCCAACCACGATCATAACCAACTAGTTTCCAAGTCAAATTCCTTCTTATCCCTTTCCACGTATGTGTGAGTCATATGCCAAGTTTAAACTGTATCAATACATGTTCAAACATGTAGGCTTCTCAATACGTAGAGCTGATCCTACGCATAGCCCAACTTCCCCAGTTTATACTGTTCCCGCGAATATTCCAACATGTATAAGAACATGAAGTGTTCCAGTATAATCGTGACCAGCACCTTGAGTTTAATTCCTCAAGTACAACGAATGAAATGCAAACCCTTGATCAATTCCAATCAAACATAATTTCCACAATGAGGTATTGATAAAAATAAAACTATAGTATAATGTTTGTAAGACACATAAATTCCTACAGATTTTGCTTTTCAAAGCTACTAAGTACACCACACGTGCACTATCTAATTCTAATCTCCTTTTTGTGTTCTTTGATTTGATTTATTCCCGCTAACTAATTGCTTGTCCATCCAAATAGTGATGCCTCCCGCATCTAGCTACACGGAGATCTGATTCGTGTGATAGTTTATTGGGCTATATGCCTTTTTCATATTCCATCTTTATTGGTTAATTCTCTAGTTTTTCCACTGTCTTATCTGCTGTTTATAATTTTTTTCGTAGCCCGAGTGTTCCCTAGGAAATTATGCAAGCCAACATACATTACCAGACTGTCTTTCAAGCGTTGGAACAAAACTGTGAAGAAGTTTAGTGATATTCAGTTAGGCCATGTGAGAAAGTACAAATTGGAACCTCTCCTTCATATGCCAGTGAAACTTAAAATACCAATGAATCTGCTTGAATGGATAGATTAGCATATGTTTAGAAGTAAAGAGCCATGTTTCAAGCACAAGAATAAAACTATCAAGATTACTAAAGATATGGTCAACAAAATCTTTGATTTTCCTGGTGGCACCGAGCCTTTTGTATTCAGTAGCGATGATCCCCAAGTGAAGGCAGAGGTTACAGAGTTAAGGAACAAGTATGTAGATTATCGGAACAAAATGCCGATCAACAAAATAGAGGAGGTGATGCTTAGTGACGAGACAGAAGATGGATTTATCAGGAGCTTTGCATTTTATTTCCTATCATCTATTCTGTGCCCTGCCTCATACTGCTTTGGTAACATGAAGTTCTTATACTCTCTAAGAGATGTTTCTGCTATACCTTCACTTGACTTTGGGCAATTGGCACTGGATTTCATGCGTGAGGAGTCAGAGCGTCATTTTGAAATGATTATGAACAGACCAAGTGTTGAGGAAATGAATAAGCCTTCATATATTGGTGGATGTCTTCCTATTTGGGGAGTAAGTTCAATCTTCACTTCCACTATTTTTTTATCTCTCTACTTTTTACTTTACTGACCTGTTTATTTTTTAAATAGCAGATCATTTATCTGGATTTTGTTGATTTTGATTTTATTGATAATCATCATTCAAGTGTGAATTATTCTCTTCCTCGGATATCTCATGTTAAGACTGAAGATTTCAAGTATCTCGCATTGGTTGATAGGAATTATGAGTCTAGGAAATTTTTGGGGGTTTTACCAGTAAGCATCATATACTATATATCGTTTCTTGAGTTATCTTTTTAGTTCTAGTACTTTGTTTTCATCATTTGTTTAACTTTAATTTGTAGCTCCGAGACATATCATGCACACCATATGCCAATGTGGTTCCAGTTAACAGTGCTCCTGATGCTCCTGGTGTGTTTAATTCAGTTCCTTCTGTGGAGGTATTTCTTATGAGTAGAATCATTCATTTCTATTTGTTTTATTATTTGTTGTCATTTTTTATCTTATATAGATAAACATTTATTCGTAATGTCAATTGTAGGTCAACAATGGTAATACTATTCCTGAAGCTCTCATTGAAAACAAGTCAATTGATTCAAAAAGTCCAGATATCATTTCAGCAGTTCCCAGTTGCACTGCAAAAGTTGAACCAGATATAAAATTTAAACCAGAGTCACATTTGAAATCAGAGGTATTTTTTTGTGTTGTGCCTTTTTGTAGTTCCTATCTAAGTGTTTGCTTGAAAGGAGTGTCATGTTAGTAATTTTTTTATAATCCAGGCCCCCTCCAATGATGTAGTTAAGAACGAGCCAATCAGACCAAAATTTGAGGTTTGTAAACGCACTTTAGAGCTTACATATTTGTCTCCTTTTCTTCATCTTGACTTCAGAGCTTAACAATAACTCTAGTGCTTTAGCATATTGTGTGCTATGGATATTCGGTCAAGTACCGCTGTTTCTAAGTCTATTGTATTCGCTCATCATCCACAGTGCGTTTTCTAAATGGCCATTTCGAATGCGGCAGGAGTAATTTGATAATACCATTCAATTTTTTTGTTATGACTTATCATGAGCAGCACTTATAATACTTGTTTTGCAAGTAAACTTAAGTGCAACATTTATATTTTTGAGACAAATATTCCATGTAGCTTACTTTCGTTTGCTTTGTTGTTTGCCTGAATTCTGTGTGCTTCCTTTTGTCCAGAACATTTATGTCCTGAATTTGGTGTACCAAACACCAATTTTTCCAGTCAATGGTACATGTCTGAACACCAACCCTGTTGAGCATCCTACCACTTCACTACCTAAGGTACTTTTTCAAAAAAAAAATTCCAATCATAATTTTGATTAAAATTACGACATCATTTCAATTTCCTTTCTCAGCAGGAAGAAATTTTTCTATCGACTGAAGCACCTGATATCAATTTTTCTAGTGGAGTTGATGCAAAAAGAAGTTTTATATTGATTAGTTCTGCTTCTCCAAATGAAAGAGTGAAACACTTCGAAGGTACTCCAATCATTATTCAGGATGATTCTCCTATCACTCCTGCTGGTTTGACTAATGAAGACATACCAGCCTCTCACTATGATACAAGTGTAGGAATTTCAATGAACATGGACTTTGCTGTCCAACAAGGTTATAATTCTTGCCTATTATGTTGTTTTCCCTTTATGTGTTCTCCATTTTCTTGTATTATGAGTCTGGGCGCATTGCAACATTTAATGTTCAAACTTTTTACATATGTGATATGCAGACTTTTCTACAATGAATAATGCAGAAGTTGGACCGAGTACAGGAACTAACACAATGGAAAAGAAGAACAGAAAGAAAAGAGCAGCTAAAGTTCAATCCCCCGAACCACCAAAGAAACTCAAAATCTCTCACGAAGTGGATATCTTCTTTTCCAAACATCCGAGGAAGCCTATATTCCAAGAATAGTTAATTCTCTTATTCCTTTAGTTATTTTATCATTTCTTATTTCATTAAATTATGAGAACTTTTTTAGTCTACACATCTACCTAGAAAAATAATTGTAGGCATTTTCTAATCTGCAAGCAATTTTATGGACTAAATTAGTTGTAGACATTTTTCATCATATTTGTATTATAAAATCTGAACAAATTTATGGATCACCTCAAAGGTAGTTCAGATCAAAAACTTTGTAGTTCATACAATTTTAGACTAAAAAGAAATCATATGGATACCAAACTAATTTAGTTTACAACTCAATGTTCATACCCCTATAAAAGGATGTTTAACTTTTTGTTTTGACAACCATAGCGTTGTATATGTATTTTTAATTGTTAAACTATATTTTTTAAGATCCTTTTTCTCAATTTAACATTAGTTATGCTTGTTTATTCTGTCCAACACTCTTTTTGTTGACATAGAGGGTTTTCCTGTAAGCTATGAGAATTACTTAAATTCATTTAAAGCAAGGGGTGAGATTGGAGATGAAGTGATGAACTCATTTATTCAAGTTCTTAACTATGAATCAAAGATGTCATCTGAAGTAAAGCCTTACATGAAGAAGTACTGTTTCACTTCGTACTTCACTGTGAGTTTTCCTTCTAACCTGCCTATTAGGTTCTCTTTTGACCAATTTTTATTTTTAGTTACATTCAATGTGAGATATTTACTAATTTTCATTTTGTTGTTCACAGAATAAATTGTTGGTTCCCCCTGAGTTATTTGATCCAATTTCGTGCATACGAGAATTTGACAGGATTAATTCAGAAGAAAGCCTTTGGAAGCAAGACTTGGTAAATCTTTTTCAATGCATCCAGTGTTAACCAAGATCTTTTCTACTTGTTTTTTATACTCATTCTGCTTTTTCTTGTTGAACAGTTATACTTCCCTACTATAAAATCAAACCACTGGGTTGTACTTTCCATCAACTCTCTCTTTGAGAGATCTCACTTTTTTTATCCCTGTGGCACCATTCTGGGAACTACCCAGCGAGAACTTGTCTACAACTTGGTAAGTAATTATTGAGACATAATATCCTTTTGTTTTTCAATGCAAACAAAATTCTTTTCTGATCTACCATTTGTGAATCTCTTTAACTGTGTTTATATTTATAGTAAACAACTTTCCAACTACAACATGCTTTGCAAGCTGAGTAAAAAGCCATCTTGAAAACATGCTTTACATGCTTTGCAAGACTTTCAGTGCGGTACATCTTGAAAACTCTTTGCCTTATTATTATTATTATTATTATTATTATTATTATTTCTGTTTATGAAAAACTTAATCCAAAGCAAACTAGTGAGCTAGGCCATTTGATATGTTCAAAGCCGGAAACAGCTGTTGGTTCTTTTTTCTGGCAAATGAACACCATGAAGTCCGTTAAATTTCATGTGCTTTCTCTTTTTAGCTTACTAGGGAATGACCTGACTTATTGCATGCATGGTTGGAATTGATATTTATTCATTTTTTTGAAGTGTTAGTTCATTTTCTATCGATACTTCTTTTACTGACAATATTTCAGGTCTTGTTATGTGTTGTCACGTGTCCTCCGAGCAGTAATTGTTTCACAATGCTCATATGACTTAGTCAAGATTTTTTCAGCATTTACTATCTCTGCAGCTTCCTGTAATAAATCAGTGATTTAGTACTATATAGTACTTTTTTCTAGTACTTTAAAAAGTTTTCACAAATTATGTACTTCTATGTCTCACATTTTGTCTATATTGTCTTTATACCCAGGCGAACATTCCGAAGTACAGAATGATATCTGCGTTCAAGTTCTTCAAAAGCACTTTGAACAAGCTCAAGGAAGAAGATCTGCCAATAGGAAATTGATTTTCCCGGAACATCCATCTGCAAACATTTTGAATGTGTAATTGGTCTGGAGAAAAGGATGCATTTTTCTGTCTACAACAGTTTCATCTATAATCATATGGTAGTACATAGTACTACTTGTTTAAACATATGTCAGCCTCGAGCTACTGCTATACTCTTGGATATGTACTTTTTCTTTGAATCCAGATGGCATACTATATTTTCCACGAACTATATAGTATCTATGTTGGCGTAATGAACATTTTTTTTGCTAAAAATGCAACTATTAGTTTCTTCATGACCTATAGTATCTTTGTTGCAATCTCTGTTTATAATAAGGGCCAGTTCTTTTTGGGCGGCTTAAGCTACCGCTCCCCGGCTTAAAAAATAAGCCGCGCTTTAAATTTGTTGAGACTTTTCAATTAGTTATCCCATAACTAGTTTAGAAGCCCCAATGAACAAAAGAGAAGGCTCATGGGAAAAGTTGGGGAGAAGGCGGCTTATTTTTAAGCTGCCAAAAGAACTGGCCGAGTATCTCTGCGATGATACAAGAGGAGGCTTTTAATTTTGTTGTTGTTGTTGTTTGGTTGGAACATGTGAATTCCATGCCTCGCATGATTGGCCGTAAGTTGGGCATCTATCTACCTATGTGCAATATAAGTGGAGCATAATGCCTCCTCCGATCCGGATTACTAGCTCTGTCCCATAGTATAAGTAAGTTTTTCACACTACATAGTGTACTATCAAAAATGTTGTTATATTATTGGGACGAAGGGAGTACTTGTTTTAGATTTCTTTTCTCGAATACGCACGAGTGTGCGTATCATTCATTAAAGAAGAGAGAGGGTAAGAGCCCCAAATCCACGGTTACAAGCTTATTTACATGCGGAATTAATCCGGCACCACCCTAGTTCCGACAATGGACTATTCACTTGCACCCCAGACTACTTGTTCCACCTCCAACCCTTCCGTATCACCTTTGAACAATCCCACCTTCGCCCAAAGTCTACCTTCATCCTGTATAAGTTGAATGGTGGGAGGGACCGAAGGCGTCACACCATTGAAGACCACATCATTCCTCTGCTTCCATATCATCCACATCTAATTCAGTTCATGCAAAACCAGGTCAAAATCCATATTAGGTTCTACAACATTCAAAATCCAAATCTAATTCAATTCATGATTTCTGTATTGAAAACCAGGTCAGTTGTTTTTTATTTTAGTTAACTCTTTTAAAAATCCAAATTTTAGTTCACTTCAATAATGTCTACCTCAAAGTTTAGCTCACCGAATTCAAATTCAGTTCATTAAATTTAGTTCACCTGGATTCAAGTTTTTAGTTCACGCAAATCTAATTCAGTTCACGATTTCTGTATTGAAAACTAGGTCAGTTGTTTTTTATTTTAGTTAACTTCTTTAAAAATCCAAAATTTAGTTCATGGAAAATAAATTAGTTCAATCGAAATCAAAAATAGTTCATCAACAGTCAAATTATAATGTACCAAAATCCTTATTCGGTTCTACAACATTCAAAGTCCAGTACACCAAGTTCAAATTTGGGTCATCAAATCACAAGTTTAGTTCACAAGATTCATATTCAATTCAATTGAATACTCATCATAATTTCAAAATTTATTTCACTGAATTCAAATTCAGTTCATCAAAATTAGTTCATCTAGATTCAAGTTCTTAGTTCACGCAAATCAATTCAGGAATTCTGCAATGAAGACCAGGCCAGTTGTTTTTTATTTTAGTTAACTTTTAAAAAAACCAAATTATACATTTGATAATCCAGTTCAACAAGTTCAAATTTGGGTCATCAAATCACAAGTTTAGTTCACTAGATTCATATTCAGTTCACTACAATACTCATCATAATCTCAGAGTTGAGTTCACTAAATTTAATTTCAATTCATTAAAATTAGTTCACCTGGATTCAAGTTTTTATTTCACGCAAAACTAATTCAGTTCAGGAATTCTGCAATGAAAACCAGGTCAGTTGTTTTTTATTTTGGTTAAATTTTTTAAAAATCCAAATTATACATTGATAATCTAGTTCAACAAGTTCAAATTCGGTTCATCAAATCATAATTTTTGTTCACTAGATTCATATTCAATTCAGTACAATACTCATCATATTCTCAAAGTTTAGTTCACCGAATTCAAATTCAGTTCATTAAAATTAGTTCACCTGGATTCAAGTTTTTAGTTCACGCAAACCTAATTCAGTTCATGATTTCTGTATTGAAAACCAGGTCAGTTGTTTTTTATTTTAGTTAACTTTTTTTAAAATCCAAATTATACATTGATAATCTAGTTCACCAAGTTAAAATTCGGTTCATCAAATCATAATTTTAGTTCACTAGATTCATATTCAATTCACTACAATACTCATCATATTCTCAAAGTTTAGTTCATCGAATTCAAATTCAGTTCATTAAAATTAGTTCACCTGGATTCAAGTTTTTAGTTCATGCAAACCTAATTCAGTTCATGATTTCTGTATTGAAAACCAGGTCAGTTGTTTTTTATTTTAGTTCACTTTTTAAAAAATCCAAATTATACATTGATAATCTAGTTCACTAAGTTAAAATTCGGTTCATCAAATCATAATTTTAGTTCACTAGATTCATATTCAGTTCACTACAATAATCATCATATTCTCAAAGTTTAGTTCACCGAATTCAAATTCAGTTCATTAAAATTAGTTCACCTGGATTCAAGATTTTAGTTCACGCAAACCTAATTCAGTTCATGATTTCTATATTGAAAACCAGGTCAGTAGTTTGTTATTTTAGTTCACTTTCTTAAAAATCCAAATTATAGTTCATGGAAAATAAAATTAGTTCAATCGAAATCAAAAATAGTGCATCAACAGTCAAATTATAATGTACCAAAATCCATATTCAGTTCTACCACAATCAAAGTCTAGTTCACCAAGTTCAAATTCGGTTTATTAAATCATAATTTTAGTTCACTAGATTCACATTCAGTTCACTACAATACTCATCATAATCTCAAAGTTGTGGTTCACTAAAAAACACCATCTAATCCAGTTCATTAAAATATGTTCATCTGGATTCAAGTTTTTAGTTCACGCAAATCTAACTCAGTTCATGAAATTTGCAATGAAAACCCTGTCAGTTGTTTTTTTATTTTAGTTAATTTAAAAAAAATCCAAATTATAGTTCATGGGAAATAAGAGTTGTTCAATTGAATTCAAAAATAGTTCATCAACAGCCAAATTATAATGAACCAAAATCCATATTCGGTTCTACAACACCGATAATCTAGTTCACCAAGTTCAAATTTAGTTCATCAAATCATAATTTTAGTTCATTAGACTCATACTTAGTTCACTTCAATACTCATCATAATCTCAAAGTTTAGTACACTGAATTCAAATTCATCTAAATTTGTTCATGGAATAAAAAAATAGTTCATCAACAGTCAAATTAAAATGAACGAAATACATATTCATTTCTCCAACATTCAAAGTCTAGTTCACCAAGTTCAAATTTGGATCATCAAATCACAAGTTTAGTTCGCTAGATTCATATTCAATCCATGAATACTCATCATAATCTCAAAGTTTAGTTCACTGAATTCAAATTCAGTTCATAAAAATTACTTCATCTAGATTCAAGTTTTTAGTTCACGCAAATCTAATTCAATTCATGAATTCTACAATGAAAACTAGGCCAGTTTTTTTTATTTTAGTGAACTTTTTTTAAAACCAAATTATACATTGATAATCCAGTTCACCAAGTTCAAATTCGGTTCATCAAATCATAATTTTAGTTCACTAGATTCACATTCGGTTCACTACAATAATCATCATGATCTCAAAGTTTAGTTCACTAAAAAACACCATCTAATTCAGTTCATTAAAATATATTCATCTGGATTCAAGTTTTTAGTTCACGCAAATCTAACTCAGTTCATGAAATTTTCAATGAAAACCCTGTCAGTTGTTTTTTATTTTAGTTAATTTTAAAAAAATCCAAATTATAGTTCATGGGAAATAAAAGTTGTTCAATCGAATTCAAAAATAGTTCATCAACAGTCAAATTATAATGAACCAAAATCCATATTCGGTTCTACAACACCGATAATCTAGTTCACCAAGTTCAAATTTAGTTCATCAAATCATAATTTTAGTTCACTAGACTCATATTTAGTTCACTTCAATACTCATCATAATCTCAAAGTTTGGTTCACTGAATTCAATTCATTTAAATTTGTTCGTGGAAAAAAATTAGTTCAATCGAATCAAAAAATAGTTCATCAACAGTCAAATTATAATGAATGAAATACATGTCCATTTCTCCAACATTCAAAGTCTAGTTCACCAAGTTCAAATTTGGGTCATCAAACCACAAGTTTAGTTCACTAGATTCATATTCAATCCACTTGAATACTCATCATAATCTCAAAGTTTAGTTCACTGAATTAAAATTCAATTCATCAAAATTACTTCATCTAGATTCAAGTTTTTAGTTCACGCAAATCTAATTCAATTCATGAATTCTACAATGAAAACCAGGCCAGTTTTTTTATTATAGTGAACTTTTTTTAAAACCAAATTATACATTGATAATCCAGTTCACCAAGTTCAAATTTGGTTCATCAAATCATAATTTTAGTTCACTAGATTCACATTCGGTTCACTACAATAATCATCATAATCTCAAAGTTTAGTTCACTAAAAAACACCATCTAATTCAGTTCATTAAAATATATTCATCTGGATTCAAGTTTTTAGTTCACGCAAATCTAACTCAGTTCATGAAATTTGCAATGAAAACCCTGTCAGTTGTTTTTTATTTTAGTTAATTTTTTAAAAAAATCCAAATTATAGTTCATGGGAAATAAAAGTTGTTCAATCGAATTCAAAAATAGTTCATCAACAGTCAGATTATAATGAACCAAAATCCATATTCGGTTCTACAACACTTATAATCTAGTTCACCAAGTTCAAATTTAGTTCATCAAATCATAATTTTAGTTCACTAGACTCATATTTAGTTCACTTCAATACTCATCATAATCTCAAAGTTTGGTTCACTGAATTCAATTCATTTAAATTTGTTCGTGGAAAAAAATTAGTTCAATCGAATCAAAAAATAGTTCATCAACAGTCAAATTATAATGAATGAAATACATGTCCATTTCTCCAACATTCAAAGTCTAGTTCACCAAGTTCAAATTTGGGTCATCAAATCACAAGTTTAGTTCACTAGATTCATATTCAATCCACTTGAAT
The DNA here is from genome assembly GCF_003073215.2 of Triticum urartu. NCBI lineage: Eukaryota > Viridiplantae > Streptophyta > Magnoliopsida > Poales > Poaceae > Triticum > Triticum urartu. Next base: position 676,324,457 of record NC_053028.1, read on the forward strand.
ACTCATCATAATCTCAAAGTTTAGTTCACTGAATTAAAATTCAGTTCATCAAAATTACTTCATCTAGATTCAAGTTTTTAGTTCACGCAAATCTAATTCAATTCATGAATTCTACAATGAAAACCAGGCCAGTTTTTTTTTATTTTAGTGAACTTTTTTTAAAACCAAATTATACATTGATAATCCAGTTCACCAAGTTCAAATTTGGTTCATCAAATCATAATTTAGTTCACTAGATTCACATTCGGTTCACTACAATACTCATCATAATCTCAAAGTTTAGTTCACTAAAAAACACCATCTAATTCAGTTCATTAAAATATATTCATCTGGATTCAAGTTTTTAGTTCACGCAAATCAAATTCAATTCATGAATTCTACAATGAAAACCAGGCCAGTTTTTATTTATTTTAGTGAACTTTTTTTAAAATCTAAATTATAGTTCTTGGAAAATACAATTAGTTCATTTGAATTCATAAAAAGTTCATCAACAACCAAATTACAATGAACCAAAATCCTTTTTCAGTTCTCCAACATTCAAAGTCTATTTCACCAAGTTCAAATTCGGTTCATTAATTCATAATTTTAGTTCACTTCATTCACATTCAGTTCACTTCAATACTCATTATAAACTCAAAGTTTACTTCACTAAATTCAAATTCATCTAAATTTGTTCATGGAAAATAAAAATAGTTCAATCGAATCAAAAAATAGTTCATCAACAGTCAAATTATATTGAACGAAATACATATTCATTTATCCAACATTCAAAGTCTAGTTCACCAAGTTAAAATTTGGATTATCAAATCATAATTTTAGTTCACTAGATTCACATTCAGTTCACCACAATACTCATTATAATCTCAAAGTTTAGTTCACTAAAAAACACCATCTAATTCAGTTCATTAAAATATGTTCACCTGGATTCAAGTTTTTAGTTCACGCAATTCTAATTCAGTTCATGAATTCTGTAATGAAAACGAGGTCAGCTATTTTTTATTTTAGTTAAATTTTTTAAAAATCCAAATTATAGTTCTTGGAAAATACAATTAGTTCATTTGAATTCAAAAAAAGTTCATCAACAGCCAAATTATAATGAACGAAAATCCTTTTTTAGTTCTCCAACATTCAAAGTCTAGTTCACCAAGTTCAAATTCGGTTCATTAAATCATAATTTTAGTTCACTGCATTCACTTTCAGTTCACTTCAATACTCATCATAATCTCAAAGTTTAGTTCACTGAATTCAAATTCAGTTCATTAAAATTAGTTCACCTGGATTCAAGTTTTTAGTTCACGCAAATCTAATTCAGTTCATGATTTCTATATTGAAAACAGGTCAGTTGTTTTTTAGTTTAGTTTACTTTTTGAAAAATCCAAATTATAGTTCATCGGAAATAAAAGTTGTTCAATCGAATTCAAAAATAGTTCATCAACAGTCAAATTATAATGAGCCAAAATCCATATTCGTTTCTACAACACTGATAATCTAGTTCACCAAGTTCAAATTTAGTTTATCAAATCATAATTTTAGTTCACAAGACTCGTATTTAGTTCACTTCAATACTCATCATAATCTGAAAGTTTGGTTCACTGAATTCAGATTCATCTAAATTTGTTCATGGAAAAAATTAGTTTAATCAAATCAAAAAATAGTTCATCAACAGTCAAATTATAATGAATGAAATACATGTCCATTTCTCCAACATTAAAAGTCTAGTTCACCAAGTTCAAATTTGGGTCATCAAATCACAAGTTTAGTTCACTAGATTCATATTCAATCCACTTGAATACTCATCATAATCTCAAAGTTTAGTTCACTGAATTCAAATTCAGTTCATCAAAATTAGTTCACCTAGATTCAAGTTTTTAGTTCACGCAATTCTAATTCAGTTCATGAATTCTGCAATGAAAACGAGGTCAGCTATTTTTTATTTTAGTTAACTTTTTTAAAAATCCAAATTATAGTTCTTGGAAAATACAATTAGTTCATTTGAATTCAAAAAAAGTTCATCAACAGCCAAATTATAATGAACGAAAATCCTTTTTCAGTTCTCCAACATTCAAAGTCTAGTTCACCAAGTTCAAATTCGGTTCATTAAATCATAATTTTAGTTCACTGGATTCACTTTCAGTTCACTTCAATACTCATCATAATCTCAAAGTTTAGTTCACGAATTCAAATTCAGTACATTAAAATTAGTTCACCTCGATTCAAGTTTTTAGTTCATGCAAATCTAATTCAGTTCATGATTTCTGTATTGAAAACAGGTCAGTTGTTTTTTAGTTTAGTTTACTTTAAAAAAATCCAAATTATAGTTCATGGGAAATAAAAGTTGTGCAATCGAATTCAAAAATAGTTCATCAACAGTCAGATTATAATGAGCCAAAATCCATATTCGGTTCTACAACACTTATAATCTAGTTCACCAAGTTCAAATTTAGTTCATCAAATCATAATTTTAGTTCACTAGACTCATATTTAGTTCACTTCAATACTCATCATAATCTCAAAGTTTAGTTCAATGAATTCAAATTCATCTAAATTTGTTCATGGAAAAGAATTTAGTTCAATCGAATCAAAAAGTAGTTCATCAACAGTCAAATTATAGTGAACGAAATACATGTCCATTTCTCCAACATTCAAAGTCTAGTTCACCAAGTTCAAATTTGGGTCATCAAATCACAAGTTTAGTTCACTAGATTCATATTCAATCCACTTGACTACTCATCTAATCTCAAAGTTTAGTTCACTGAATTCAAATTCAGTTCATCAAAATTAGTTCATGTAGATTCAAGTTTTTAGTTCACGCAAATGTAATTCAATTCATGAATTCTACAATGAAAACCAGGCCAGTTTTTTTAATTTTAGTGAACTTTTTTTAAATCTAAATTATAGTTCTTGGAAAATACAATTAGTTCATTTGAATTCAAAAAAAGTTCATCAACAACCAAATTACAATGAACCAATATCCTTTTTCAGTTCTCCAACATTCAAAGTCTATTTCACCAAGTTCAAATTTAGTTCATCAAATCATAATTTTAGTTCACTAGACTCATATTTAGTTCACTTCAATACTCATCATAATCTCAAGTTTAGTTCACTGAATTCAAATTCATCTAAATTTGTTCATGGAAAATAAAAATAGTTCAATTGAATCAAAAAATAGTTCATCAACAGTCAAATTATAATGAACGAAATACATATTCATTTATCCAACATTCAAAGTCTAGTTCACCAAGTTAAAATTTGGATTATCAAATCATAATTTTAGTTCACTAGATTCACATTCAGTTCACCACAATACTCATTATAATCTCAAAGTTTAGTTCACTAAAAAACACCATCTAATTCAGTTCAGTAAAATATGTTCACCTGGATTCAAGTTTTTAGTTCACGCAAATCTAATTCAGTTCATGAATTCTACAATGAAAACCAGGTCAGCTGTTTTTTATTTTAGTTAACTTTTTAAAAAATCCAAATTATAGTTCATGGAAAATACTATTAGTTCACTTGAATTCAAAAAAAGTTCATCAACAGCCAAATTATAATGAACCAAAATCCTTTTTTAGTTCTCCAACATTCAAAGTCTAGTTCACCAAGTTCAAATTCGGTTCATTAAATCATAATTTTCGTTCACTGCATTCACATTCAGTTCACTTCAATACTCATCATAATCTCAAAGTTTAGTTCACTGAATTCAAATTCAGTTCATCAAAATTAGTTCATCTAGATTCAAGTTTTTAGTTCACGCAAATCTAATTCAATTCATGAATTCTACAATGAAAACCATGCCAGTTTTTTTTTATTTTAGTGAACTTTTTTCAAAATCCAAATTATAGCTCATGGAAAATATAATTAGTTCATTTGAATTCATAAAAAGTTCATCAACAACCAAATTACAATGAACCAAAATCCTTTTTCAGTTCTCCAACATTCAAAGTCTATTCCACCAAGTTCAAATTCGGTTCATTAATTCATAATTTTAGTTCACTGCATTCACATTCAGTTCACTTCAATACTCATTATAAACTCAAAGTTTACTTCACTAAATTCAAATTCATCTAAATTTGTTCATGGAAAATAAAAATAGTTCAATCGAATCAAAAAATAGTTCATCAACAGTCAAATTATAATGAACAAAATACATATTCATTTATCCAACATTCAAAGTCTAGTTCACCAAGTTAAAATTTGGATTATCAAATCATAGTTTTAGTTCACTAGATTCACATTCAGTTCACCACAATACTCATTATAATCTCAAAGTTTAGTTCACTAAAAAACACCATCTAATTCAGTTCATTAAAATATGTTCACCTGGATTCAAGTTTTTAGTTCACGCAAATCTAATTCAGTTCATGAATTCTGCAATGAAAACGAGGTCAGCTATTTTTTATTTTAGTTAACTTTTCTAAAAATCCAAATTATAGTTCTTGGAAAATACAATTAGTTCATTTGAATTCAAAAAAAGTTCATCAACAGCCAAATTATAATGAACCAAAATCCTTTTTCAGTTCTCCAACATTCAAAGTCTAGTTCACCAAGTCCAAATTTGGTTCATTAAATCATAATTTTAGTTCACTGCATTCACTTTCAGTTCACTTCAATACTCATCATAATCTCAAAGTTTAGTTCACTAAATTCAAATTCAGTTCATTAAAATTAGTTCACCTGGATTCAAGTTTTTAGTTCACGCAAATCTAATTCAGTTCATGATTTCTGTATTGAAAACAGGTCAGTTGTTTTTTTAGTTTAGTTTACTTTTTAAAAAATCCAAATTATAGTTCATGGGAAATAAAAGTTTTTCAATCGAATTCAAAAATAGTTCATCAACAGTCAGATTATAATGTGCCAAAATCCATATTCATTTCTACAACACTAATAATCTAGTTCACCAAGCTCAAATTTAGTTTATCAAATCATAATTTTAGTTCACTAGACTCATATTTAGTTCACTTCAATACTCATCATAATCTCAAAGTTTGGTTCACTGAATTCAAATTCATCTAAATTTGTTCATGGAAAAAAATTAGATCAATCGAATCAAAAAATCGTTCATCAACAGTCAAATTATAATGAACGAAATACATGTCCATTTCTCCAACATTCAAAGTCTAGTTCACCAAGTTCAAATTTGGGTCATCAAATCACAAGTTTAGTTCACTAGATTCATATTCAATCCACTTGAATACTCATCATAATCTCAAAGTTTAGTTCACTGAATTCAAATTCAGTTCATCAAAATTAGTTCATCTAGATTCAAGTTTTCAGTTCACGCAAATCTAATTCAATTCATGAATTCTACAATGAAGCCAGGCCAGTTTTTTTATTTTAGTGAACTTTTTTTAAAATCCAAATTATAGTTCTTGGAAAATACAATTAGTTCATTTGAATTCATAAAAAGTTCATCAACAGCCAAATTACAATGAACCAAAATTCTTTTCAATTCTCCAACATTCAAAGTCTAGTTCACCAAGTTCAAATTTGGTTCATTAAATCTTAATTTTAGTTCACTGCATTCACATTCAGTTCACTTCAATACTCATCATAATCTCAAAGTTTACTTCACTGAATTCAAATTCATCTAAATTTTCTCATGGAAAATAAAAATAGTTCAATCGAATCAAAAAATAGTTCATCAAGAATCAAATTATAATGAACGAAATACATATTCATTTCTCCAACATTCAAAGTCTAGTTCACCAAGTTAAAATTTGGTTCGTCAAATCATAATTTTAGTTCACTAGATTCACATTTATTTCACCACAATACTCATCATAATCTCAAAGTTTAGTTCACTAAAAACACCATCTATTTCAGTTCATTAAAATATGTTCACCTGGATTCAAGTTTTTACTTCACGCAAATCTAATTCAGTTCATGAATTCTGCAATGAAAACCATGACAGCTGTTTTTTTATTTTAGTTAACTTTTTTAAAAATCCAAATTATAGTTCTTGGAAAATACAATTAGTTCATTTGAATTCAAAAAAAGTTCATCAACAGCCAAATTATAATGAACCAAAATCTTTTTTCAGTTCTCCAACATTCAAAGTCTAGTTCACCAAGTTCAAATTCGGTTCATTAAATCATAATTTTAGTTCACTGCATTCACATTCAGTTCACTTCAATAATCATCATAATCTCAAAGTTTAGTTCACTGAATTCAAATTCAGTTCATGAAAATTAGTTCACCTGGATTCAAGTTTTTACTTCACGCAAATCTAATTTAGTTCATGATTTCTGTATTGAAAATAGGCTAGTTGTTTTTTAGTTTAGTTTAATTTTTAAAAAATCCAAATTATAGTTCATGGGAAATAAAATTTGTTCAATCAAATTCAAAAATAGTTCATCAACAATCAGATTATAATGAACCAAAATCCATATTCGGTTCTACAACACAATAATCTAGTTCACCAAGTTCAAATTTAGTTCATCAAATCATAATTTTAGTTCACTAGACTCATATTTAGTTCACTTCAATACTCATCATAATCTCAAAGTTTGGATCACTGAATTCAAATTCATCTAAATTTTTCATGGAAAAAAATTTAGTTCAATCGGATCAAAAAATAGTTCATCAAAAGTCATATTATAATGAACGAAATACATATTCATTTCTCCAACATTCAAAGTCTAGTTCACCAAGTTCAAATTTGGGTCATCAAATCACAAGTTTAGTTCAAGATTCATATTCGATCCACTTGAATACTCATCATAATCTCAAAGTTTAGTTCACTGAATTCAAATTCAGTTCATCAAAATTAGTTCATCTGGATTCAAGTTTTTAGTTCACGCAAATCTAATTCAGTTCATTAATTCTGCAATGAAAACCAGGTCAGCTATTTTTTATTTTAGTTAACTTTTTTAAAAATCCAAATTATAGTTCTTCGAAAATACAATTAGTTAATTTGAATTCATAAAAAGTTCATCAACAGCCAAATTACAATGAACCAAAATCCTTTTTCAGTTCTCCAACATTCAAAGTCTAGTTCACCAAGTTCAAATTCGGTTCATTAAATCATAATTTTAGTTCACTGCATTCACATTCAGTTCACTTCAATAATCATCATAATCTCAAAGTTTAGTTCACTGAATTCAAATTCATCTAAATTTGTTCATGGAAAATAAAAATAGTTCAATCGAATCAAAAAATAGTTCATCAACAGTCATATTATAATGAACGAAATACATATTCATTTCTCCAACATTCAAAGTCTAGTTCACCAAGTTAAAATTCGGTTCATCAAATCGTAATTTTAGTTCACTACAATACTCATTATAATCTCAAAGTTTAGTTCACTAAAAAACACCATCTAATTCAGTTCATTAAAATATGTTCACCTGGATTCAATTTTTTAGTTCACGCAAATCTAATTCAGTTCATGAATTATGCAATGAAAACCAGGTCAGATGTTTTTTATTTCAGTTAACTTTTTGAAAAATCCAAATTATAGTTCTTGGAAAATACAATTAGTTCATTTGAATTCAAAAAGAGTTCATCAACAGCCAAATTATAATGAACCAAAATCCTTTTTTAGTTCTCCAACATTCAAAGTCTAGTTCACCAAGTTCAAATTCGGTTCATCAAATCATAATTTTAGTTCAATAGATTCACATTCAGTTGACTACAATACTCATCATAATCTCAAAGTTTAGTTCACTGAATTCAAATTCAGTTCATTAAAATTAGTTCACTTGGATTCAAGTTTTTAGTTCACGCAAACCTAATTCAGTTCATGATTTCTGTATTGAAAACTAGGTCAGTTGTTTTTATTTTAGTTAACTTTTTTCAAATTTTATTTGAGTTAGTAGTTCACTAATTTTATCCTGAATATTGTATATTGAACCAAATTCAATTTTTAAAGTATGGTACATGTCAAAACAAATTAATTCACCTATATTAAACTCAACAAATTTTAGTCCACAAAAATACAAATTCACCTCATCAAATTTATTTTCTAATTCACTAAATCATCAAATCTTGAATTTTATATAATTTGCATTCAAAATTTAGTTCATAAAATTAGTTTTATTAATTTCAAAACTAGTTCACCAACATTCAACTTTTAGATCATCAAAATTTCAAATTATTTCATTAAATTTGAAAATTAGTTTGATTGGATTAAAAATTTAGTTCACACAAAAATAATTCAATTCATCAAATTTTTAATCAAAGTAGTTCAGTTGTTTCAAGTTTTCTAAAGTAGTTAAGTTGTTTCTAATTTTAATTCACACTAATCAAATTGAATTCATGGAAACTCAAATTAATTCACTGCACTTCAAAATGTTTTTTCATCAAAATTTTCAAATTTGATGAAATGTATTTGTATTCTATAATTCAACTATCCAATATTCAAATTGTATTCAAAACACAATTTCTACACCCACATAAGCATAATGAAAGGTTTTATTTGTATTATAAACCAAAGTAATCCTACTTTATAATATTATAAATTTATTTAACTAAAATAAAAATTTGAAAACTACTTCACTAAAACTGAATTTTTTTATTACTTGAATCCAAACTCAACTTAATAATACTGGATTAAACTTCAAAAAATATACAAGTTCATTTTGTTTGAACACAAACTTGTCTTTTTTACTACCCTTTTTGCACTTCTTCATGTCTCACTATTTTCCTCAATTTTGTTTTTCCTAAAACAAATTTTGTTCAACCCAAAATGTATATTCATGTCTAAATTCAACTGCATCATCTTGAGTATGAAACGAAGAAACAGTACCTCATACATCACAAATGCAACAACTAATTTTTTTGTTTGTAAACACAAATAGTGAGGCGTTTACTATTTGATGTCTACTACGCAACCTTCTTCTTGTAGACGTTGTTGGGCCTGCAAGTGCACATGTTTGTAGGACAGTAGCAAATTTCCCTCAAGTGGATGACCTAAGGTTTATCAATCCGTAGGAGGCATAGGATGAAGATGGTCTCTCTCAAGCAACCCTGCAACCAAATAACAAAGAGTCTCTTATGTCCCCAACACACCCAATACAATGGTAAATTGTATAGGTGCACTAGTTCAGTGAAGAGATGGTGATACAAGTGCAAAATAGATAGTAGATATAGGTTTTTGTAAACTGAAAATATAAAAACAGCAAGGTAGCGAGTGGTAAAAGTGAGCGTAAACGGTATTGCAATGATAGGAAACAAGGCCAAGGGTTCATACTTTCACTAGTGCAAGTTCTCTCAACAATAATAACATAGATAGATCATATAACGAGCCCTCAACATGCAACAAAGAGTCACTCCGAAGCCACTAATAGCGGAGGAACAAACGTAGAGATTATGGTAGGGTACGAAACCACCTCAAAGTTATTCTTTCAAATAAATCCGTTGGGCTATTCCTATAAGTGTCACAAACAACCCTGGAGTTTTTACTAGAATAACACCTTAAGATACAAATCAACCAAAACCCTAATGTCACCTAGATACTCCATTGTCACCTCAAGTATCCGTGGGCATGATTATACGATATGCATCACACAATCTCAGATTTATCCAACCAACATAAAAGTACTTCAAATAGTGCCCCAAAGTTTCTACCGGAGAATCAAGAACGTGGGCCAAACCCTATGCATAGGTTCATGGGCGGAATCTGCAAGTTGGTCACCAAAACATACATCAAGTGGCACGTGATATCCCATTGTCACCACAGATAAGCACGGCAAGACATACATCAAGTGTTCATAAAAGACTCAATCCGATAAGATAATTTCAAAGGGGAAACTCAATTCATCACAAGAGAGTAGAGGGGGAGAAGAAACATAAGATCCAACTACAATAGCAAAGCTCGGGATACATCAAGATCGTGCCATAGAGGAACACGAGAGAGAACACGAGAGAGAGAGAGAGAGATCAAACACATAGCTACTGGTACATACCCTCAGCCCCAAGGGAAAACTACTCCCTCCTCGTCATGGAGAGCGCCGGGATGATGAAGATGGCCACTGGTGATGGATCCTCCCTTCGGCAGGGTACCGAAAATGGGTCCCGATTGGTTTTTGGTGGTTCTGGAGGCTTGCGGCGGCAGAACTCCCGATCTATCTTCTCTTTTGGAAGTTTTAGGGTACGTAGGTATATATGGGTGGAGGGAGAACGTCGGTGGAGCTACGGGGGCCCCACGAGGCAGGGGGGCGCGCCCCCCCACCCTCGTGAGCACCTCCCGTATCTTCTGACGTGGGGTCCAAGTCCATTAGGTGGGTTTCCTTCCAAAAATAAGTTCTCCAGTTGATTTCGTTCCGTTTTGACTCCGTCTGATATTCCTTTTCCTCGAAACACTGAAATAGGCATAAAACAGCAAATCTGGGCTGGGCCTCCGGTTAATAGGTTAGTCCCAAAAGTAATATAAAAGTGGATAATAAAGCCCAATATTGCCTAAAACAGTAGATAAAGTAGCATGGAGCAATCAAAAATTATAGATACGTTGGAGACGTATCAAGCATCCCCAAGCTTAATTCCTGCTCGTCCTCGAGTAGGTAAATGATAAAAAGAGAATTTTTGATGCGGAGTGATACTTTGGCATAATTTCAATGTAAATCTTCTTAATCATGGTATGAATATTCAGATCCGAAAGGTTCAAGACAAAAGTTCATATTGACATAAAAAATGATAATACTTCAAGCATACTAATCAAACAATTATGTCATCTCAAAATAACATGGCCAAAGGAAGTTCATCCCTACAAAATCATATAGTTAGGCTATGCTTCATTTTCGTCACACAAAGATGTTCCCAACTTCTATACCCCCAATGACAAGCCAAGAAATTGTTTCATACTCAAATAATCTCAAACTTTTTCAACCTTCACGCAATACATGAGCGCGAGCCATGGACATAGCACTATGGGTGGTATAGAATATGATGATGGGGATTGTGTGGAGAAGACAAAAAAGGAGAAAGTCTCACATCAACGAGGCTAATCAATGAGCTATGGAGATGCCCATCAATTGATGTTAATGCAAGGAGTAGGGATTGCCATGCAACGGATGCACTAGAGCTAAGAATGCTCAACAAGAGAAAACTAGTGGGTGTGCATCCAACTTGCTTGCTCATGAAGACCTACGGCATTTTGAGGAAGCCCATCGTTGGAATATACAAGCCAAGTTCTATAATGAAAAATTCCCACTAGTATGAACAAGACAACTTATGAGACTCACTATATGAAAATCATGGTGCTACTTTGAAGCACAATATATGAGACTCACTACATGAAAAACAAGGTGCTACTTTGAAGCACAAGTGTGGAAAAAGAGATAGTAGCATTGCCCTTTTTATTTTCTCCTTCTTTTTTGGGCCTTTTTTTGGCCTTTCTCTCTTTTTTTTTGATTGGGCAATGCTCTAATAATGATGATCATCACACTTCTATTGATTACAACATAATGATTATAACTCGATACTAGAACAAGATATGACTCTATATGAATGCCTCCGATGGTGTACCGGGATGGTGCAATGAATCAAGAGTGACATGTATGAAAAATAATGCATGGTGGCTTTGCCACAAATACGATGTCAACTACAAGATCATGCAATGGCAATATGACAAAAGTAAAGCATGTCATGATGATGATGATGGAAGTTGCATGGCAATATATCTCGGAATGGCTATGGAAATGCCATGATAGGTAGGTATGGTGGCTGTTTTGAGGAAGATATAGGGAGGTTTATGTGTGAAAGAGCGTATCATATCACGGGGTTTGGATGCACCGGCGAAGTTTGCACCAACTCTCAATGTGAGAAAGGGCAATGCACGGTACCGAAGAGGCTAACAAATGGCGGAAAGGTAAAAGTGCGTATAATCCATGGACTCAACATTAGTCAAAAGAACTCATATACTTATTGCAAAAATTTAGAAGTCATCAAAAATCAAGTACTACGCGCATGCTCCTAGGGGGATAGATTGGTAGGAAAAGACCATCGCTCGTCCCCGACCGCCACTCATAAGGATGCACAAGCCAGGTACACTTCCTGCTTCAAATTTGTTACACAACTTTAACCATACGTGCATGCTACGGGACTTGCTAACTTCAACACAAGTATTTATCAAATTCACAACTACTCAACTAGCACGACTATGATATTATCACCTCCATATCTCAAAACAATTATCAAGCATCAAACTTATCTTAGTATTCAACCCACTAAAAAGAAAGTTTCACATATCTTGAATACCAAGTATATTAACATTAAGCAAATTATCATGCTATTAACGACTCTCAAAATAATCTAAGTGAAGCATGAGAGATCAAGTTTCTTTAAAACAAACCACCACTGTGCTCTAAAAGATCTAAGTGAAGCACTAGAGCAAAAATTATCACGCTCAAAAAGATATAAGTGAAGCACATAGAGTAAACTATCAAGCTCAAAAGATATAAGTGAAGCACATAGAGTATTCTAACAAATTTCAATTCATACATGGCTCTCTCAAAAGGTATGTACAGCAAGGATGATTGTGGTAGACTAACAAGCAGAGACACAAATAATACAAGACGCTCTAAGCAAAACACATATCATGTGGTAAATAAAAATATAGCTCCAAGTAAATTACCGATGGAAGTGGACAAAAGAGGGGATGCCTTCCAGGGCATCCCCAAGCTTTGACTTTTTGGTGTCCTTGGATTATCTTGGGGGTGCCATGGGCATCCCCAAGCATAGGCTCTTTCCACTCCTTATTCCATAATCCATCAAAAGAATTCACCCAAAACATGAAAACTTCACAACACAAAACTTAACAGAAAACTCGTAAGCTCCGTTAGTATAAGAAAATAAACCACCACTTCAAGGTACTATAATGAACTAATTCTTTATTTATATTGGTGTTAAACCTACTGTATTCCAACTTCTCTATGGTTTATAAACTATTTTACTAGCCATAGATTCATCAAAATAACTAAACAACACATGAAAAACAGAATCTGTCAAAAATAGAACAGTCTGTAGTAATCTGAATCAAACGTATACTTATGGAGCACATAAAATTCTCAAATAAATTTATGGACCTGAGGAATTTATCTATTAATAATCTTCAAAAAGAATTAACTAAATAGCACTCTCCAAATAAAAATGGCAGCAATTCTCGTGAGCACTAAAGTTTCTGTTTTTTACAGCATGATCAACAAGACTTTCCCCAAGTCTTCCCAAAGGTTCTACTTGGCACAAACACTAATTAAAATCATAAAACCACATCTAAACAGAGGCTAGATGAATTATTTATTACTAAACAGGAACAAAAATAAAGTTGGGTTGCCTCCCAACAAGCGCTATCGTTTAACGCCTCTAGCTAGGCATGATGATTTCAATGATGCTCACATAAAGGATAAGAATTGAAACATAAATAGAGCATCAAGAAGAATATGAATAGCACATTTAAGTCTAACCCACTTCCTATGCATAGGGATTTTGTGAGCAAACAACTTGTGGGAACAAGAATCAACTTGCATAGGAAGGTAAAACAAGCATAACTTCAAAACTTTAAGCACATAGAGAGGAAACTTGATATTATTGCAATTCCGACAAGCATATGTTCCTCCCTCATAATAATTTCCAGTAGCATCATGAATGAATTCAACAATATAACCAGCACCTAAAGCATTATTTTCATGATCTATAAGCATATAAAATTTACTACTCTCCACATAAGCAAATTTCTTCTCATTCGGAATAGTGGGAGTATCATAAGAGACTTGAATACTATAAATTGTTTCCACATTAAAAGAGTAATGTTCAGAGAAGGGGTATTCATAATCATGAAAAGTTTTATAAATATAATCACTACTTTTTATAGCATAAGTATCATCATAATAATCATCATAAGTTGGAGGCATGCTATCATCATTATAAACATGCATATCAAAACTCGGGAGACTAAAAATATCACCTTCATTAATCATAGCTTCCCCAAGCTTGGGACAAACATTAATTGCAGCAAATATATTCTCAAAAACATCATCTTCATCAAACATAGCATCCCCAAGCTTGGGCCTTTTCATATCATAAGCATAATCATTCTCATAATTAATAGTATGGATAGCACCAATAGTATAGCAATTATCATATTCTTCCAAGCAAGTGCCAAAAAGATTTTCAAGATCATAAGAAATATCATTATCTTCCACAATTATAGTTTCATGAGGCACAATATTAATAGGAGCAGCACTATTTGGGGGAGATATCTTTTTACCTCTCCTCCTTTTTCTTTTCTTCTTCTTCACTACATCATGTGTGGGTTCAATCCTCTTTTTGGAGCTCCTTATTAATGAGATTGGTTGAATAGGAGGCTCCTCCTCGTTACCTGATTCATCATAAGAAATAATAGGAGGATATTGGGAAGTCTCTTCCCTTTCATTAGTATTCTCTTCATCCTCTATTTGTTTTCTTTTCTTTATGTAATTGGCAATATAAGGATTTTCAATGCAATTCACCGCACAATACATATAAATATTCTCTAGATCAAAATTAAGAACTCTATCAAGATTAAACTTTGGAATACCCTCAGTTATACGTTTCATTTCTTCATAACCCAAAAGAAGGCTAAGCTCTTTATGATGCTCAAGGGTAATCAAATTATCACAATGTTTGGACACGACTTGATCATGAAACAAATAGCATTGGAGCTTTAAATGACCATGTTCATTGCAAAGTTCACAAGGGGCACGAAAAATATTGAATCTTTCAGCACACTCATCTAGCTCTTCTTGCAACAAATTAGTTTCTAAGTACTTATGCCTCTAGGAATATCTATCTTCCCTATTTGGTGTGTACTTGCAAACCCAATGCACTCCACAAAAATTGACATGTTTATAGGAGACATTTTCATCATAACTAGTGCAATCATCATTAGTATCATAGATATTCAAAGAATTCGTACTAACAGCATTGCAATCATGCTCATCATTCAAAGATTTAGTGCCAAACATTTTATAGATTTCTTCTTCTAGCACTTGAGCACAATTATCCTTTCCATCATACTCACGGAAGATATTAAAAAGGTGAAGCGTATGAGACAAACTTAATTCCATTTTTTTTAATTTTCTTTTATAGACTAAACTGGTGATAAAACAAGAAATTAAAAGACTCGATTGCAAGATCTAAAGATATAACTTCAAGCACTCACCTCCCCGGCAACGGCGCCAGAAAAGAGCTTGATGTCTACTACGCAACCTTCTTCTTGTAGACGTTGTTGGGCCTGCAAGTGCACAGGTTTGTAGGACAGTAGCAAATTTCCCTCAAGTGGATGACCTAAGGTTTATCAATCCGTAGGAGGCGTAGGATGAAGATGGTCTCTCTCAAGCAACCCTGCAACCAAATAACAAAGAGTCTCTTGTGTCCCCAACACATCCAATACAATGGTAAATTGTATAGGTGTGACGCCCCCGATTTGACCGTACACTAATCATGCACGCAAATATGTACGACCAAGATCAGGAACTCACGGGAAGATATCACAACACAACTCTAGACACAAATTAAAATAAAACAAGCTTTATATTACAAGCCAGGGGCCTCGAAGGCTCGAATACAAATGCTCGAAGGCACAAGACTCAGCGGAAGCAACAATATCTGAGTACAGACATAAGTTAAACAAGTTTGCCTTAAGAAGGCTAGCACAAACTGGGAATACAGATCGAACAAGGCGTAGGCCTCCTGCCTGGGATCCTCCTAACTACTCCTAGTCGTCGTCAGCGGGCAGCACGTAGTAGTAGGCACCTCCGGTGTAGTAGGAGTCGTCATCGACGGTGGCGTCTGGCTCCTGGGCTCCAACATCTGGTTGCGACAACCAGGTAGAAGGGATAGAGGGAAAAGAAGGAGAAAGCAACCGTGAGTACTCATCCAAAGTACTCGCAAGCAAGGAGCTACACTACATATGCATGGGTATATGTGTAAAGGGCCATATCAGTGGACTGAACTGCAGAATGCCAGAATAAGAGGGGGATAACTAATCCTGTCGAAGTCTACGCTTCTGGCAGCCTCCATCTTGCAGCATGTAGAAGAGAGTAGACTGAAGTCCTCCAAGTAGCATCGTGTAGCATAATCCTAACCGATGATCCTCCCCTCGTCGCCCTGTGAGAGAGCGACCACCGGTTGTATCTGGCACTTGGAAGGGTGTGTTTTATTAAGTATCCGGTTCTAGTTGTCATAAGGTCAAGGTACAACTCCAAGTCGTCCTGTTACCGAAGATCACGGCTATTCGAATAGATTAACTTCCCTGCAGGGGTGCACCACATAACCCAACACGCTCGATCCCATTTGGCCGGACACACTTTCCTGGGTCATGCCCGGCCTCGGAAGATCAACACGTCGCAGCCCTACCTAGGCACAACAGAGAGGTCAGCACACCGGTCTAAATCCTATGGCGCAGGGGTCTGGGCCCATCGCCCATTGCACACCTGCACGTTGCGAGGGCGGCCGGAAGCAGGCCTAGCCTAGTAGGCGTTCCAGTCCAATCCGGCGCACGCCGCTCAGTCGCTGACGTCACAAAGGCTTCGGCTGATACCACGACGTCGAGTGCCCATAACTGTCCCCGCGTAGATGGTTAGTGCGTATAGGCCAGTAGCCAGACTCAGATCAAATACCAAGATCTCGTTAAACGTGTTAAGTATCTGCGAACGCCGACCAGGGCCAGGCCCACCTCTCTCCTAGGTGGTCTCAACCTGCCCCTGTTGCTCCGCCACAAAGTAACAGTCGGGGGCCGTCGGGAACCCAGGCCCACCTCTACCGGGATGGAGCCACCTGCCCCTTCAGCCCCCAACTCCAAATAGTGCCACAGGTAATGTAACTGTGTAAAGTATATAGTATATGCCCGTGATCACCTCCCGAAGTGATCACGGCCCAGTAGTATAGCATGGCAGACGGACAAGAGTGTAGGGCCACTGATGGAACACTAACATCCTATACTAAGCGGTAGGATAGCAGGTAATGGTAACAACAGTAGTAGCAAGGACAGGCTATGCATGAGGATAGGTATAACGAAAAGCAGTAACATGCTACACTACTCTAATGCAAGCAGTATAGAGAAGACTAGGCGATATCTGGTGATCAAAGGGGGGGCTTGCCTGGTTGCTCTAGCACGAGAGAGAGGGGTCGTCAACTCCGTAGTCGTACTGGGTAGCCGCAGCGTCAGCCTCGGTGTCTAGCGAGAGAAGAGGAGGGGAAGAAACAATAAATATTTAAGCAAACAGATGCATAGCGATGCATGCCATGACAAGTATCGGTGCTAGGGGTGCCCTAACGCGGTATGAGGTGATACCGGTGAAGGGGGAAACATTCGGGAAAGTATTCCTGAAGTTTCGCGTTTTCGGACCGGTGAACCGGAGGGGGAAAGTTGCATGTTCGCTATGCTAGGGAGGCGTGGCGGACGAACGGCCTGCGTATCCGGGTTCGTCTCGTCGTTCTGAGCAACTTTCATGTAGAAAGTATTTTCATCTGAGCTACAGTTTATTTTATATGATTTTCTAAAGTTTTAAATCATTTTTAGAATTTATTTAATTAACTTAATTCAACATTATCCACAACAGTGCTGTGACGCCCCCAATTTGACCGTACACTAATCATGCATGCAAATGGGTACGATCAAGATCAGGGACTCACGGGAAGATATCACAACACAACTCTAAAACATAAAATAAGTCATACAAGCATCATATTACAAGCCAGGGGGCCTCGAGGGCTCGAATACAAGAGCTCGATCATAGACGAGTCAGCGGAAGCAACAATATCTGAGTACAGACATAAGTTAAACAAGTTTGCCTTAAGAAGGCTAGCACAAACTGGGATACAGATCGAAAGAGGCGCAGGCCTCCTGCCTGGGATCCTCCTAAACTACTCCTGGTCGTCGTCAGCGGGCTGCATGTAGTAGTAGGCACCTCCAGTGTAGTAGGAGTCGTCGTCGACGGTGGCGTCTGGATCCTGGGCTCCAACATCTGGTTGCGACAACCAGGTAGAAGGGAAAAGGGGGAAAAGGGGGAGAAAAGCAACCGTGAGTACTCATCCAAAGTACTCGCAAGCAAGGAGCTACACTACATATGCATGGGTATATGCGTAAAGGGCCATATCAGTGGACTGAACTACAGAATGCCAGAATTAGAGGGGGATAGGTAATCCTGTCGAAGACTACGCTTCTGGCAGCCTCCGTCTTGCAGCATATAGAAGAGAGTAGACTGAAGTCCTCCAATTAGCAACGCATAGCATAACCCTAACCGATGATCCTCCCCTCGTCGCCCTGTGAGAGAGCGATCACTGGTTGTATCTGGCACTTGGAAGGGTGTGTTTTATTAAGTATCCGGTTCTAGTTGTCATAAGGTCAAGGTACAACTCCAAGTCATCCTGTTACCGAAGATCACGGCTATTCGAATAGATTAACTTCCCTGCAGGGGTGCACCACATACCCCAACACGCTTGATCCCATTTGGCCGGACACACTTTCCTGGGTCATGCCCGGCCGTGGAAGATCAACACGTCGCAGCCCCACCTAGGCACAACAGAGAGGTCAGCACGCCGGTCTAAACCTAAGCGCACAGGGGTCTGGGCCCATCGCCCATAGCACACCTGCACGTTGCGAACGCGGCCGGAAGCAGAACTAGCCCCCTTAATACAAGAGCAGGCTTACGGTCCAATCCGGCGCGCGCCACTCAGTCACTGACGTCACGAAGGCTTCGGCTGATACCACGACGCCGGGATACCCATAACTACTCCCGCGTAGATGGTTAGTACGTATAGACCAAATGGCCAGACTCAGATCAAATACCCAGATCTCGTTAAGCGTGTTAAGTGTCCGCGAACGCCGACCAGGGCCAGGCCCACCTCTCTCCTAGGTGGTCTCAACCTGTCCTGTCGCTCCGCCTCAAAGTAACAGTCGGGGGCCGTCGGGAACCCAGGCCCACCACTACCTGGATGGAGCCACCTGCCCCTTCAGCCCCCATCTCCGAACAGTATCACAGGTAATGTAACTGTGTAAAGTATATCGTATATGCCCGTGATCACCTCCTGAAGTGATCACGGCCCAGTAGTATAGCATGGTAGACGGACAAGAGTGTAGGGCCACTGATGGAACACTAGCATCCTATACTAAGCAGTAGGATAGCAGGTAATGATAACAACAGTAGTAGCAAGGACAGGCTATGCATCAGGATAGGAATAACGGAAAGCAGTAACATGCTACACTACTCTAATGCAAGCAGTATAGAGAAGAATAGGCGATATCTGGTGATCAAGGGGGGGGCTTGCCTGGTAGCTCTAGCAAGAGAGAGGGGTCATTGATGTAGTCGTACTGGGTAGCAGCGGCGTCGGTCTACGTGTCTAGCGGAAGAAGAGGGGGGAGAAACAATAAATACAATGCAAACAGATGCATAACGATGCATCACAAAGCAAAGCGTGGTGCTAGGCGTGCCCTAACGCGGTATGAGGTGATACCGGTGAAGGGGGGAAACATCCGGGAGAGTATCCCTGGTGTTTCGCGTTTTTGGACAGATGAACCGGAGGGAGAAAGTTGCGTGTTCGGTATGTTAGGGAGGCGTGGCGGACGAACGGGTTGCGTATCCGGGTTCGTCTCGTCGTTCTGAGCAACTTTCATGTATAAAACTTTTTCATTCGAGCTACGGATTAACTTCTATGATTTTTCAAAGTTTTAAAATCTATTCTGAAATTATTATTAAATCTAAAATGGGGTTATTGCATCAGCAGGACGTCATCATGACGTCAGCAGTCAACAGAGTTAACTAAAGTCAACCCTGACATGTGGGGCCGTCCTGTCATAGTCTAACATCTAATTAACAGTTTTAATTAACTGATCAAGTTAATTAGGTACTAGACAGAGTTAATAAAGTTAATTAATTACCTACTTATTTAATTAATTAACTAATTACTTAATTAATTAATTTTATTTTTTAAAAATACATTTTCTTCTAAACGTTTTGGGGGCGGGCCCCACTATCATAGGCCCAGGGGGCAACCGGGCGAAGTGGGCGAGGGTTAACGGGCGAGCGCCCGAGGAGGCCGGACCTGGGCACGCACGGCACCAGGGGGCTCGGGCTCCGCGGCCGGGCGCGGCCTCCAGCTAGGCCACCGGCCACCGCAGAATGGAGGGGGGCGCGGCCAGCGGCAGGAGCCCAGACGCCGTGGAGCGACGAGGGCGGCGTCAGGGCATGTCCAGGCGGAGGCAGGGTTGGCGCGGCTGCGCGCGGACAGCAGCCGCAGCAACGACGCGGCGAGGGCAGTGACTGGGCACGGGCGGCCAACGCGGCGACGACGGCTACAGCATCTACGGCGGGGGAATCAGAGGGCGAGGCGAGGGCTACTCACATCCGTTGCAGGGGATCGGCTCTTTGAAGCGCGAGGTAGCTGTCCGGGAGAGGTGGTGGAGCACGGCGGCAACGAGGGCTGCGCGGGTGTTGGAGAGGCGGGGCGGAGCGGTCCGGCGATGGGGTCGGGGAGGCGGCGAGCGTTGGGGGTCCTTCCAGATTCAGGAACGGGACGAGGACGGCGAGGTCCGGCGGTGAAGTGGCCTCGACGGGGCGCTGGCGTGGTGGCAGGAACGGGGAGGCGTTCAGCAGGGTCCGGCGGGGTCGAACGGCGTCGGCGCCATCGGGGTAGAGATGAGGGGCGTGGGGCAGAGGTGAGGGGGATATCTCGATGCAAAACGAGAGAACGAGAGGGAGAGGTGGATCGGGGGAGTGGGGTGTAGCGGGCTAGGGTTTGCGGGTGGTGGGGGGGTTATGCGAGGAGAGATGGGCCGGTCGGGGTGGGCTGGCCGACTGGGCCGGCCAGTTGGCTAGCTGCGCCAGTTGGCTCAGCTGGCCAGGGGGGGTTCTCTTTTTCATTTTATTTTCTATTTAAAACTTTGCTATTGTTTTCAATTAAACTGTAAATAGTTTTGTTAGATATGAGACTTGCCTCATAAAACAAGCACATTATTTCTACGAGTCACAAAATGTTCGAGGCCAAAATGAGTTGTCTAATCATTTCTAGAAATTGGAAAGGCCAATTTTAAATGTTGGCAGACCACTAAATAAATTTCCAGGGGCACTTTTGAATCACAAAAGAGGTTGGTTCCAACATGATAATTAACCAGAGATTATTTGCCACACTTTGAACATTTTAGTTTTAATATTTTAAAACTTTTACTATTTGCCTGATTTTGAATTTGAATTTGAATCGGTTTGAACTAACGTGAGATTAACAACAGTAACCGCGATGGCGTGGCATCATTAGCAGAGGTTTACTGTAGCTTAATTATCCGGGCGTCACAATTCTCCTCCACTACAAGAAATCTCGTCCCGAGATTTAAGAGGGGAGCAAGGGGGGAGGAATTTGGTTACGAATTTCTAACGGGTCTTCTTGGTGTTGGTTGCTCTTCTCGAAGAGGTTCATTCTTGTGCTTCAGTCATCACGATGAAGTCGGTGTCCTTTCTACAGGACTCCGTCGTACTTACTAAAGAATAAAGGGTGGACATGCTGGGAGAACTGACCTCTACCAGGTAGACTATCTGGTCGATAACATCGAGGAAGGTGGCGAAAGTAATTCTCGAATTGAAACTTACAAAAATATCGAGAGCAAAGTAAGAAGGTATCATGAGAAGTTTTGAGTGGGTAGGCAATCGTTCGGTGCCTGAAACAAAGTGTGAAAGGGATTCAGAGCAATGGGAATAAGTATTGCGTCTGATACCAGAATAGATCACTAGGCAGGTGGCCCGTGAACTACATACGAAGTCAAGCTCTAGGAATAACTTTGGCAACAGGGTGTATAGGAGAGTCAGGTTTCGATCCTGTGGAACTGTGGGTTATGGGCCCACTATGTGTATCAAAGTAGAAAGGGGCTGACATCTTGCACGGTCACATTAGCAAGGCATGTCAGAGGGTAGCCTGTCAGTTATGTCAACAATAACATTGATACCAAGGGCGAGGGACGAAGAGAACCATTTTCCTGCTTGTTGAACGAGGCAGACCAATAGGCAAGGTTCTCGTCCATCGGTGGTTACCGAAATGTCATCAACAATGGTAACAGGGTCTTACTAAAAGAGTGGTACAATGAGGTGCTTACCTAAGCATGGAACTATCACTGCTTAGATCGTATAGACCATAGAAAGGGTTTAAACAAACCAATGGAAAGGAAAAGGTGGTCATCAGATTAAATAGGACAATGGAAAGGAAAATGTGTTTAAACACATATTTCAAGGGTATATCCTTCCCAAGGACAGGCTGAGCATGATATCCATGACAGGATAGAAAGTAGAAAACCATTTAGGTAAGGGGGGAGGAATCTCAAGATATTACCCATACAACGGTGTTAGGATAAATGATAAAGAAAATTTAGCATTGTGCTTCAAATGCACCTTTTGAAAATCGGACTACCACAGACATGCTTCGAGATAGCATTGACATGGTCAACAATTAAGGTTCGAAGTTTGGATGCACGAAGGATCCATCAAGAACAACTTGTAGAATAAGTTTTACAATTTCCTCATGGAAGAATGGATAACCTTGCTGAAGAGGAAACTATAACACTAGGTCCTCTGGTCAGGCGTGCTAGGCATGACATCACCTTACCGGGTCATATGAGCAATGTTATAATTCTTGAAAATATGTTCCAACCATCATATCTGACCGAGATTCAGATCTGATTGGTGTCAGGATACCTCAGACTTAGGGTGCCTGAGAAGAAAAGGTGAGACACAAATTGACGATATGATTTGCAAGATTCTCGGGAAATGAACTATGGAAGCAAGTTCCGAATCATGAGTTCATCATTTAAGCCAAGGAGAGGATGAGGAGGTGGCTGATGGACTCAGTGATAATTCAACGATGGTATCCCAAAAGATGGGTCTCCACAGTTATGTGGATAAGGAGATAACATTTGTCGGATCAAATGATATAGTGAAATATGCTCGAGGAGAACATACACAATTAAACAGTGGTTTAAAGGTCCACCCGAAATATGGGTTTAGGTAGCATGATCAAAGTTAGAATGGTGATTCGACAACCAATGGTCTAAGAATGAAATATCGACCATTAACTTCAAAGCAAAAGGGTTGCTAGAACTTTTGAACTCACGGCCAAGGAATGAACGGATATGGCAAGAAGTATCACCTATATCAAGAATTCTTAAGAGGTGGTGAAATTCTCACAACATTCTTGACATAAAAGATGGTAATACTCCAAGGTAAAGGAGAACAAATGCTGGATAGCAAGGATCTCAAGGTATAACACAAAACACGAACAAGTTTGTGTTGAACGGAAGGCAATCGAGTGGTCGATGATAACACAAATCATCGAGGGCAAGGATGGTATTTCTCATTAGGAATTCAATTGATATCCTTGAGGAGCTTGAAATGTTGATGATGATCATGACAATTTCTGTCGAGAGGTTTCATGGAGATGTAATCGGTCGGCGATGACATCAAGTCAATCGAATGATGAAGCGAAAGGTTATTGGAACCATGGGTACAACACAAACCTGAAATCAAGTTTGTTGTTTGAGGTGAAACAATAAGACAAGGAAGATCGACGTAAGCTTAGCCCATCGTCGAAATTGTGCTCCAGAAAGAAGGACCAGGTAGCACAGTTAAAATTTGGCACGATAATGATATAGCCGAGTAGGCTCGGAATGACGTGATCGAGTTCAGACTCGTAAGTAATGAAGGTTACCAAGAGTTGTTGAATCGTAGTGCGGACTCAATTCAGTTGTCGGTGTCCTTGAGGGGTTCTAACAATTGAGAACCCGTTGCAAAAATGGAATCGGCAAGAATATTAGTTGATGAAGAACTCATAAGAAGTTATGTATCCCGTGGTATCCTCGAGATACCAGGGGGTAATACTCGACGACGGATCAAAGTAGAGGTTGGACTGGGGTATTGCTCTGCAGAAGACAAGTGCTTAAACTTGCACGAGAAACGGTACCTAAAAGAGAACATGGTCGAAACCACGATTGCAAAGGGCCAGATCCCAGATATAATATGAACTTATACCAAGGGAGTAATTAATTTAAGAGAAGCTTTAATGATAAGATCTACATCGTGTCCATGGGCATGAACACAAAGTTCAAGGTCGACTCCCACTTCTTCAATGCATAACCTTACATTTACCTCCCCTTTTTCGAAGTTGTAGTGTTGAAAAGTTATCTGACGAAGCGTCAGCAGGGTATAACCCGCATAAATTTTGAGGTCACACAAATTAAGGAAGGCATAGGTTCAACCCGTCAGGGTATCGTGGAAACATATACCACAAGCTTTGAGAGTAAATATTACCAGCTCGAAAGCAGAGCATGGTTGGCAAAAGGAGAGGATACAAATTACCAAAGGCATTATGTATCGGAGAAAGAACTCACAAGGTTATTGAATATGAAGGACGCTGTCGGATAAAGTCCATTAAAGGATCTGCCGGTCCATAACAGAGCTGACGTGAGCATCGGCACACATCCAGAGGAAGTAACAATGCAAAGGCATTGGATTATGGAAACAACTGACTAATCCAGAGCACAAATGCAAAGGAATTATGATTTTCAATTCAAGGGATCAGAAGCAATGTCCTGATTAGGGATGGATAAGTTGAATAGCCCTAGGGGTACAATCGACGGCAATTGGATTTGTTGAGAACCAGCTCGTGTTTAAAATGACGTCTGAGCCGGAAAGATAATTTAAAAGGATCAACTAATGATTGCGTGCATTCGCACTCATGTTGAATCAATAGGACCAAAAAGACGATGCCTAAGGATACTGATGAATATTGCCAGACATATGGAAAGCATCCATAATGCAAGCAGCCAAGTATTGCAGAGCAATAAGCTACTAAGGATTTTTGGAGGATCGAATAGTATGTCGATGACCATTGTGAAACACATGAACAACTGGGGGATGAGCGGATACTCAATAAGTGCGAGAATTATCCGTAGGGGTATTCAGGTGACAAAGAACAACAAGGCAGTAAGCTCAAGGGATTATCGAAACAACGACGAGTATTTCGGGGTATCTTGTAATAACAAGACCAACTATGGATGAATGTAAGAATAACAACTGCAAGTAGTTATCCATAAGGGTTGACGGTGGAAGGGGAATTGCAAACGCGATGAACACAAGTTCTCGGGTTAACAGCGGAGAGTATCTTCAGGGTCTTCACGTGCAGCAGACGATCATCAGTAATAAGGGGCTCTCCGGATGAAAGTGATAACGAGATCCTAATGTTAGATTTAGTAAAATTCATTTAACCCGAGTAGGAGAGAGTTCAGTGTCCCAGAGTATAGACGAGGAGTAAAAGATCCTAATACCACCCAATGGCGACATGGGCCTGTAAGCCACACAGCCATGTTAGTAAATGATTTTCAATGACTAAACTCGACTTCGGCCATGGAGTTTGGAAGGGGGATTCCGGATTCCTACAGGCAGTCGGCTCTGATACCAACTTGTGACGCCCCCGATTTGACCGTACACTAATCATACACGCAAACGTGTACGATCAAGATCAGGGACTCACGGGAAGATATCACAGCACAACTCTACAAATAAAATAAGTCATACAAGCATCATATTACAAGCCAGGGGCCTCGAGAGCTCGAATACAAGGGCTCGATCATAGACGAGTCAGCGGAAGCAACAATATCTGAGTACAGACATAAGTTAAACAAGTTTGCCTTAAGAAGGCTAGCACAAACTGGGATACAGATCGAAAGAGGCGCAGGCCTCCTGCCTGGGATCCTCCTATCTACTCCTGGTCGTCGTCAGCGGGCAGCATGTAGTAGAAGGCACCTCCGGTGTAGTAGGAGTCGTCGTCGAAGGTGGCGTCTGGCTCCTGGGCTCCAACATCTGGTTGCGACAACCAGGTAGAAGGGAAGGGAAAAAGGGGGAGAAAGCAACCGTGAGTACTCATCCAAAGTACTCGCAAGCAAGGAGCTACACTACATATGCATGGGTATACGTGTAAAGGGCCATATCAGTGGACTGAACTGCAGAATGCCAGAATTAGAGGGGGATAGCTAATCCTGTCGAAGACTACGCTTCTGGCAGCCTCCGTCTTGCAGCATATAGAAGAGAGTAGACTGAAGTCCTCCAATACACGCATAGCATAACCCTAACCGATGATCCTCCCCTCGTCGCCCTGTGAGAGAGCGATCACTGGTTGTATCTGGCACTTGGAAGGGTGTGTTTTATTAAGTATCCGGTTCTAGTTGTCATAAGGTCAAGGTACAACTCCAAGTCGTCCTGTTACCGAAGATCACGGCTATTCGAATAGATTAACTTCCCTGCAGGGGTGCACCACATACCCCAACACGCTCGATCCCATTTGGCCGGACACACTTTCCTGGGTCATGCCCGGCCGTGGAAGATCAACACGTCGCAGCCCCACCTAGGCACAACAGAGAGGTCAGCACGCCGGTCTAAACCTAAGCGCACAGGGGTCTGGGCCCATCGCCCATAGCACACCTGCACGTTGCGAACGCGGCCGGAAGCAGAACTAGCCCCCTTAATACAAGAGCAGGCTTACGGTCCAATCCGGCGCGCGCCACTCAGTCGCTGACGTCACGAAGGCTTCGAAGGCTTCGGCTGATACCACGACGCTGGGATACCCATAACTACTCCCGCATAGATGGTTAGTGCGTATAGACCAAATGGCCAGACTCAGATCAAATACCCAAATCTCGTTAAGCGTGTTAAGTGTCCGCGAACGCCGACCAGGGCCAGGCCCACCTCTCTCCTAGGTGGTCTCAACCTGCCCTGTCGCTCTGCCTCAAAGTAACAATCGGGGGCCGTCGGGAACCCAGGCCCACCACTACCTGGATGGAGCCACCTGCCCCTTCAGCCCCCATCTCCGAACAGTATCATAGGTAATGTAACTATGTAAAGTATATCGTATATGCCCGTGATCACCTCCCGAAGTGATCACGGCCCAGTAGTTTAGCATGGCAGACGGACAAGAGTGTAGGGCCACTGATGGAACACTAGCATCCTATACTATGCAGTAGGATAGCAGGTAATGATAACAACAGTAGTAGCAAGGACAGGCTATGCATCAGGATAGGAATAACGGAAAGCAGTAACATGCTACACTACTCTAATGCAAGCAGCATAGAGAAGAATAGGCGATATCTGGTGATCAAGGGGGGGGCTTGCCTGGTTGCTCTAGCAAGAGAGAGGGGTCGTCGATGTAGTCGTACTGGGTAGCAGCGGCGTCGGTCTACGTGTCTAGTGGAAGAAGAGGGGGGAGAAACAATAAATACAATGCAAACAGATGCATAACGATGCATGACAAAGCAAAGCGTGGTGCTAGGCGTGCCCTAACGCGGTATGAGGTGATACCGGTGAAGGGGGGAAACATCCGGGAGAGTATCCCCGGTGTTTCGCGTTTTTGGACAGATGAACCGGAGGGGGAAAGTTGCGTGTTTGGTATGTTAGGGAGGCGTGGCGAACGAACGGGTTGCGTATCCAGGTTCGTCTCGTCGTTCTGAGCAACTTTCATGTATAAAACTTTTTCATTCGAGCTACGGATTAACTTCTATGATTTTTCAAAGTTTTAAAATCTATTCTGAAATTATTATTAAATCTAAAATGGGGTTATTGCATCAGCAGGACATCATCATGACGTCAGCAGTCAACAGAGTTAACTAAAGTCAACCCTGACATGTGGGGCCGTCCTGTCATAGTCTAACATCTAATTAATAGTTTTAATTAACTAATCAAGTTAGTTAGGTACTAGACAGAGTTAATAAAGTTAATTAATTACCTACTTATTTAATTAATTAACTAATTACTTAATTAATTAATTTTATTTTTTTAAAATACATTTTCTTCTAAACGTTTTGGGGGCGGGCCCCACTGTCATAGGCCCAGGGGGCAACCGGGCGAAGTGGGCGAGGGTTAACGGGCGGGCGCATGAGGAGGCCGGACCTGGGCACGCACGGCACCAGGGGGCTCGGGCTCCGCGGCCAGGCGCGGCCTCCAGCGTGGCCACCGGCCACCGCAGAATGGAAGGGGGCGCGGCCAGCGGCAGGAGCCCGGACGCCGTGGAGCGACGAGGGCGGCGTCAGGGCATGTCCAGGCGGAGGCAGGGTTGGCGCGGCTGCGCGCGGACAGCAGCCGCAGCAACGACGCGGCGAGGGCAGTGACTGGGCACGGACGGCCAACGCGGCGACGACGGCTACAGCGTCTACGGCGGGGGAATCAGAGGGCGAGGCGAGGGTTGCTCACATCCGTTGCAGGGGATCGGCTCTTCGAAGCGCGAGGTAGCCGTCCGGGAGAGGTGGTGGAGCGGCGCTAGCGAGGTGGCGGAGCACGGCGGCAACGAGGGCTGCGCCGGTGTTGGAGAGGCGGGGCGGAGCGGTCCGGCGATGGGGTCGGGGAGGCGGCGAGCGTTGGGGGTCCTTCCAGATTCAGGAACGGGACGAGGACGGCGAGGTCCGGCGGTGAAGTGGCCTCGACGGGGCGCTGGCGTGGTGGCAGGAACGGGGAGGCGTTCAGCAGGGTCCGGCGGGGTCGAACGGCATCGGCGCCACCGGGGTAGAGACGAGGGGCGTGGGGCAGAGGTGAGGGGGATATCTCGATCCAAAACGAGAGAACGAGAGGGAGAGGTGGATCGGGGGGAGTGGGGTGTAGCGGGCTAGGGTTTGCGGGTGGTGGGGGGGTTATGCGAGGAGAGATGGGCCGGTCGGGGTGGGCTGGCCGACTGGGCCGGCCAGTTGGCTAGCTATGCCAGTTGGCTCAGCTGGCCAGGGGGGTTCTCTTTTTCATTTTATGTTCTATTTAAAACTTTGTTATTGTTTTCAATTAAACTGTAAACAGTTTTGTTAGATATGAGACTTGCCTCATAAAACAAGCACATTATTTCTATGAGTCACAAAATGTTCGAGGCCAAAATGAGTTGTCTAATCATTTCTAGAAATTGGAAAGGCCAATTTTAAATGTTGGCAGACCACTAAATAAATTTCCAGGGGCACTTTTGAATCATAAAAGAGGTTGGTTCCAACATGATAATTAACCAGAGATAATTTTCCACACTTTGAACATTTTAGTTTTAATATTTGAAAACTTTTACTATTTGCCTGATTTTGAATTTGAATTTGAATTGGTTTGAACTAACGTGAGATTAACAACAGTAACCGCGATGGCGTGGCATCATTAGCAGAGGTTTACTGTAGCTTAATTATCTGGGCGTCACAAGTCCATGCTGACGTCAGCGTGACATCAGCAGTCAACAGGGGTGTTGACTAGCCAAACTGACGTGTGGGTCCCGTTCGTCATTGACTGATTAGGCTAATTAGAGGTTAATTAAGTTAACTAGTAATTAGGTTAATATAATCAAGATTAATTAAGTTAATCAATTAATTAATCAATTAATATTTTAATTCTTTTAATTATTATTTATTTATTTATTTATTTATTTTAATTCTCTCTTTTTTTTAACGTTTTGGGGCCGGGCCCCACATGTCAATGGCCCATAGGCCTATCGGGTCGGGCGTGCAGGCGACGGGCGCCACCCGAATGGGCGTACGCCCATGGGCGGGCAGATCGGGCGCAGCGCCGGAGCAGGGGAAGGCTGGTGGCCATGGCCTCGGCCATGGAAAGCGCGGGTCTGGCGTGGGGAGCGGCACAGCAGCGGTAACCGGGCGGCCTGCGGCAGCGGGAGGCCGCGGCAGAGCGGGACAAGGGGAGAAGGGGGTGCTGGCACTCGGCCAGGCCGTGGTGCGGCTATGCGACGAGGCGGGCGCGTGCAGGGGAAGGTGAGGCGAGCGACGGCATGCGCCAGCGTCAACGGGCGCTCGCGGGGCAAGGGTATGGTGAGCAGGGGCGAGCGCGGCCGGACGCTAGCGGGCGACGAGGAGCCGAGGCAGAACGCGGGTGGCGACAGCGTGCGGGCGGCGTGGGTGGCAACAGTAGGCGAGGCCGGCACGTGGGCGCGCGGGCGGCGGTACTGGCCGTGGCGACCGAACAAGAAAAGAGGAGTAGGGGAGGACGGGGCTCACCGAGCCCAGTAGTTGAGAAAGCGGGCTTGAGGAGTCGGGGAGGTCCGGCGCGACAAGGCGGAGGAACTCCAGTCGTTGAGGAGGACGAAGACGGGCGGCGAGGTGGTGCGGGTCCGGCGACGGAGCTCGGCGGCGGGGCAGCGCAGGCGAGGCGGCGCCTGGCGCCGGCGATGACGACGGGCGACGTCGGGCTAGGTGCGGCATCGGCGGGGGAGGGTTCTGGCGCGGGAGTGGCGACGGGGAGGTCCAGTGGCGCCGGGCTCGAACGCCCCCGATCCCGATCTGGATCGGGGAGGGAGGCAGAGAGGGAGTGGGAGCGAGTGGGGGGTAGGGTTTGACCAGGGTGGAGGATAAGGGAGGGGAATGGGGCGCAACTGGTTGGGCCTTCACCTAGTGGGGCTGGCGAACTGGGCCACGGTTGGCCCAGTGGGGGGGGTTGCTTTGCTTTTTATTTTGTTAGTTTCGTTTTCTTTCTACTTTTCTTTTCTATTTTCATTTCATTTTGATTCATTACAGTTTTATAAAACCTAAAAGCAAGTCCCAATTTAGCAATAATAATTATTCTACTGACCTATTAATTTCAGGCAACTAAATAAGATATTCTGATATTTTATAAATAGAAAGGCATTTATATAATTGTTTTACCTACTACTTTAATTACCTAAGTGCATTTAATCCTTTTACAATAAATGTGTTTTCTCCACCATAATTTCCTATGAATTAATTGGTTCACTCTGAACACTTTAGTTTTAAAATTTAAAAAGTTTTATTGTTTGCCTGATTTTGAATTTGAATTTGAATCGGTCTCGAACTAACTCGAGATTAGCAACTATAATCGAGGTGACGTGGCATCATTAGCAGAGGATCACGGTAGCTTAATTACCTGGACATCACAATAGGTGCACTAGTTCGGCGAAGAGATGGTGATACAAGTGCAAAATAGATAGTAGATATAGGTTTTTGTAAACTGAAAATATAAAAACAGCAAGGTAGCGAGTGGTAAAAGTGAGCGTAAACGGTATTGCAATGTTAGGAAACAAGGCCTAGGGTTCATACTTTCACTAGTGCAAGTTCTCTCAACAATAATAACATAGATAGATCATATAACGAGCCATCAACATGCAACAAAGAGTCACTCCGAAGCCACTAATAGCGGAGAACAAACGTAGAGATTATGGTAGGGTACGAAACCACCTCAAAGTTATTCTTTCAAATCAATCTGTTGGGCTATTCCTATAAGTGTCACAAACAACCCTGGAGTTTTTACTAGAATAACACCTTAAGATACAGACCAACCAAAACCCTAATGTCACCTAGATACTCCATTGTCACCTCAAGTATCCGTGGGCATGATTATACGATATGCATCACACAATCTCAGATTTATCCAACCAACATAAAAGTACTTCAAATAGTGCCCAAAAGTTTCTACCGGAGAATCAAGAACGTGTGCCAACCCCTATGCATAGGTTCATGGGCGGAACCCGCAAGTTGGTCACCAAAACATACATCAAGTGGCACGTGATATCCCATTGTCACCACAGATAAGCACGGCAAGACATACATCAAGTGTTCATAAAAGACTCAATCCGATAAGATAACTTCAAAGGGGAAACTCAATTCATCACAATAGAGTAGAGGGGGAGAATAAACATAAGATCCAACTACAATAGCAAAGCTCGGGATACATCAAGATCGTGCCATAGAGGAACATGTGAGAGAGAGATCAAGCACATAGCTACTGGTACATACCCTCAGCCCCGAGGGAAAACTACTCCCTCCTTGTCATGGAGAGCGCCGGGATGATGAAGATGGCCACTGGTGATGGATCCCCCCTCCGGCAGGGTATCGGAAAGGGGTCCCGATTGGTTTTTGGTGGTTCTAGAGGCTTGCGGCGGCGGAACTCCCGACCTATCTTTTCTTTTGGAAGTTTTAGGGTACATAGGTATATATGGGTGGAGGGAGAACGTCGGTGGAGCTACGGGGACCCCACGAGGCAGGGGGGGCGCCCAGGGGGGAGGGCGCGCCCCCCACCCTCGTGAGCACCTCCCGTATCTTCTGACGTGGGGTCCAAGTCCATCAGGTGGGTTTCCTTCCAAAAATAAGTTCTCCAGTTGATTTCGTTCCGTTTTGAATCCGTCTGATATTCCTTTTCCACGAAACACTGAAATAGGCATAAAACAGCAAATCTGGGCTGGGCCTCCGGTTAATAGGTTAGTCCCAAAAGTAATATAAAAGTGGATAATAAAGCCCAATATTGCCTAAAACAGTAGATAAAGTAGCATGGAGCAATCAAAAATTATAGATACGTTGGAGACGTATCACTATTCCTCACACTAATATTTTCAATAAGCAATAAGGACACCATTTCCAATTACAGTAAGAAATAATGTTTTGTTGGATATATCCCTAAAATAAAGTAATACCACAAAGTATGCTGTAGCCTACAGAAATAGCGACTGTTCTTATATCCAGCATACCAACTTCAACCTGAGAGTATCTCAACAATAACTTTTCTTAATCGTTTTTATGCACTAGTAATCACACCTTCATATTGAATTTTTTCTCTTTCGCGCAGCACACTTTTGAGCTTCAATTTCTGAATGAGGCTTCATTCTATTCCCTTTGTTGACAGACTTGTTCTTTTTTAACAGCGGGATCTTTCAGGCCCTTGTCACTATTTCTGTTCCTTTCATTCTCATTTGCTTTTTGGTTCCCTTCTGTTTCTTCTCTCCCAGCAAGATACTTGTTATGGACAGTCTTGACTGCATCTAATAATTCTTGACAATACCCAGAATCATGACTAATGTCCGAACAGACCTCACCAACAGTATTCATTACAATTGCATATCGCACGGCATTGTGTGACTCGTCTTCGCTTTGTGCACCAAGAACATCAATCTTGTGCTTCCTTAGCTGAATCTCTCTGAATTCTCTTATCCATCTTGCCACTATATACCTTTCTGGTATCTTGAGGTAATCGAACTGAGTAAACAGTCTCAGAATGTGGCAGCATAAAATTCCATCCCTGTCAAACTTTCCACATTCACAGTCAAATTGCTCAGCAGCTCGGTCTACATGCACAGTGAATATCTCCCTGTCAAATTATGGGTTCTCATACTCAAAGTTTCTTTTAAGTTCATATTTTTTATCTTTCTCAATCTCTCTCACTCCAAAAGCGGTGGCATTCATCATCTCTGTCAGGAACTTGTTGTATATGGCTCTAGTATATATCTCAGCTGCATGCCGTTCAAACCGCTGATATCCCCACATAACAGGAACTTTCTCATTATACAAGAACCTATCTTTTTTTTCTATATGTATCACACTCTCTTGGAACAATTCATATTGACGGATAAATGTTTCAATTGTGTCTTCCTCAAAACATAATCCTTAAAGTTAGAGTTGAAACTCTCACTTCTGCTTGTTGATCTAGTGAAAGGATAGAACACTCATTGGTAGTAAGCAGGAACAAAGTACTGCCTATTCTCCCACATCCGCTTGATGTGAGCATGTTTCGCACAACTGTGCTTCTCCAG
Source organism: Triticum urartu (assembly GCF_003073215.2). NCBI lineage: Eukaryota > Viridiplantae > Streptophyta > Magnoliopsida > Poales > Poaceae > Triticum > Triticum urartu. Next base: position 676,357,958 of record NC_053028.1, read on the forward strand.
CATTTCCTGCCATTTGGTTTCAAACTCCTCTACCGTCAATGACTGCATGATACATTCATCCAGGTCCTTCTCCATGCCTTGCTTCAAATGAAAGTATACTTTCAGATTCTCCCTTGCTTTCCTCCAAACATGCCAAATACAAAATCTGTGCAATGCATCTGGGAACACCTTTGGAACTGCTTTTTTCATAGCAGCATCTTGATCAGTGAGCACAACTCCTGGCTTCTTTCCACCCATCACTTCAACAAATGTCTCAAATAGCCACTTGAAAGTATCTGTTGTCTCATCTTGCAAAAGAGACCAGCCAAAGACAATTGTTCTCGAGTGGCCATTAACTCCTATTATTGGCGCAAAAGGCATGTTATATTTGTTGGTGCTGAATGTTGTGTCAAACGAAATAATATCTCCATACAACAGGTAATCCAGCCTCGACCTTGAATATGTCCAAAACAAACTAAGGATGGAATTGGAAGAATCTCTCTGTGCTTTGTATACAAAACCAGGCTTATCAACTTGCAACTTCTCAATATAATCCAAAGTGTGTTCTATGTTTGTGTTTCTTCTCTTCTCACGGTCATCTTGCTTCAAATTGTCAAGTTTCTTCACATCAAAAGTTATATTCCCAAATTTTCCACCACACAGCTTCCTAAATATGCTCATGATTTTCCTAGGTTTTATTCTGTGTTCCCATAGCAGCCTGGACAATAACTTCTCAGCATCATTCATACTTCTATGACTAAGGAAGAACTGTGTTAGAGATGGAGAAGAAACCAAATCATGGTTATGCTTCAAATCTTGGGATTGAATGTGCCATTTTCCATCTTCCAAGCAGACTGTAACATGCATTTGGCAGTTCGTTCTTTGAAGAACATTTCTCCTCCTTTTTCTTGCCCTGTATATGTCGACACAGTCTTCCTGCTCTTGTTGCAAACAAAAGATATCTTTCTATTCTTGTGGTTTCTTCCGTTCTTTATTCCGAATCCATTGGTTAGAGCTTATACATTAACAAACCTTTTAGCAGCATCCAGAGTACTGAACACCTTCCCAACTTTAGGCACATTTGTCTTCTCTATTTCATCTGGCGTTGGAAACATATACTCTTCATATTTCGAAACACTATCATCATCATCTTCATCAGAATCCCCACTGCTACTACCAATATCTTGGGTTGTGTTTTCAAGAGCATTCTCACAAGAAAGTGCATCCTACACATTTTTTTAAAAACAACATGAGCAATGAAAAATAGAAAGTCTGTATTTTCTTTCAATAACTTTCATGAAGTTACAATAGAAAACAAAAAATTACATAGTACAAACCTTATCAGAACCAAGCACCACGCTCATTGCATTGTCATTTTGAATAGAAGATATATTATCTCCTGCTAGTTCAGCATATTGATTTCCACTTTTGACAGTAGAAGAAGGACCAGAAACTCCAACACATTTTTGTTGCTGTTGAAAATTTATCTACAATTTTTGGAGCAAAACATGCAATTAAACAACCATGTACATAAAAAGAACAGATTCTTACAAACAGACTGTTTTTAGTGTTCTTTGATATACCTCTTCAATGTCTTGACCATTTGAACCATCTTTATCTTCTTCATTATCATCTCGCTCAGTCACATCTTCTACAACACATTGTGTAGTAATAACTTCTTGCGTAATTGATTCAAATCTGTCATGTGTGCTAAATTTTTCTTGACTTAACATCAATTCCTGACTACTTAGTACTTCCTGAAATATACAAGCAAGTCTATATTATTATTTTTTAACAATGAATTCTCCCTAAGGAGGAACTTCACTAAAAAATTGTTGTGCCCACGAACTTCACTTACTAACCTCTGTTTTCTTCTTCAATTCATGATACATTACATATTGGTCAAATTCAAGCATAACATCATCACCCTGCATCAAGCAGAACATATATATTAATAATAACTTTCTTTTCACAACTGTGTATAGAAACAATCTGATTGGGTAATTCGAAATATCAGTGAACAAAACAAACATCATTTTTTCTCCTAAACTTTTATCAACTTGATCACTCATTGTTAGCATCTTTGCTTTTTCTTTGCTCTTCACTGGTTTCTTCTTACTTGCTGCTCTAGTTCTTCCACTTGAAAGCACCTAACACAAAAACAAAATACCTTTTCAGCAAGCTCAGTGGATACCATATATTCACTGTCTAGGCAATACACAATTGAATTTAGAAGAACAAGACCTGGTCTTATTAAACTGAAGATCATCAGTGTTAATCATATTCAGTGCACAATGTTTTACACTCAACTGATTCAAAGGAGATATTTATTTAATAATGATTCAGTTATCATGTTGTTTGAGAACTAGTTTATTTTGGAGACGTAAAAGATTACACACTAGGAAATTTACTAATGGTTCGTCTGTTTTGTGGCCATAAATTAAATTTAATAAAATTACAACATAGTTTCTTCAATTCCAAATTGACCACATAATAATTAGCCCTTCTAAACCAGAGTGAATCCATAATTTTTTCCTTCATTTTGTGAATTACAGAGCACAAACGGTGCCACATAGCAGTACACTTTTTTCATAATTTGGCTAACTGATTAATTGAAACTAAAATTAACTTATGCAATCATTACAAAATATCACTGTCCTCCACAACGATCTACTACTTCTTTCAACCTTGTATGTTTACAAAACAGCGCATCTGTTTAAGGAGTTTGTTGATCTGATGATGTACTGTCTGACCCTACACTAGGAAGCTACGAATATACACATCTTTTCAGATGCATCAGAGAATTCAGCATATAAAAAGTGTATGCAGACTGCCAGTACATTAGTCTATATAATCTAGATAGTTTCTGTAATGACTTTCTAAAAGACCAACAACGTCTTATGGCTGCACTTTTTATATCTAACATAAGAACAAAGCAGATGAAGAAAAGAACCTGGGATCTGGACGATCGGCTTGAAGCACGTAGGTTTTCGATTGCCATGGCCGCCAATACTGGTGGATTTAATGTCCTCCCATCCAAGCCGAAGAATTCCCCACCGGAAATCTGTGTCGCCGCCGCCGGCGGCTCCATTGCCGCCATCTGCGCCGCCAATTCCTCCCCTTCGGGACTGGTCGAGAGAGTTGAGAGGTATCTAGAACAATTCCCCTGTTTTCTTTCGTTCAGAGTCTTTTCCTCCCAAGTCACTTACTTGCGGGCCCTGACTTATTTCCATAGGGACCTAAAAAATAATTCAAAGCTGCCGCAAGGTGTTTTTTTTGAAAAGTACTGGCAACATGCTTGAACAGAGGGTCTTATTTGTCAAAAACACACCACGGGCAGGAAAATTCTCCATTTCTCTTCCACTCTTTCTTTATCTCTTGCTCCGGCGACTGCCGACTCTCTCCTGGATCCCCTGTTGGGAAATTACTCTTCGCCAAGATCAACGCAGGTTTGCCCTTCGAAATCTCTTTTCTCTGTCGTTCTGTAGCTTCTAGATCGTACCTCTGGTGAAACTACAAACCCTAGGTTGAGCTTTTTATCCCCAAATGCCTCAGACACGGTGGATCTACTAAATCTTAGGGAGTTCTTCGATTCTACCCACTAGGTTCCTACTTTTGTTTTGGTTAGATAAATGAATTAATCAACCTAGTGTCAAAATCTTAGCCTACTGCACTGAAACTTTTATAGATCTATGCCTAGTTCACTCAATCCTGCCATGGAACTGGTTTCGGATGCTCTGCTACCTTCCCACAACACAGCCGTGCAACATGACAGCAGGTGTAGAAATTGTTATTTCGTCACTGCTCCTCTGGCACCTATAGGAATTGCTCAATCAATATTTTTTTTGTTGGTGACAGTTGCTGAAGGAATTGCATTTTTGTTTCAGGTGTTATATGTCAATTATTTTTGGAAACAACAAACGTAAGTTTTCATGTATGTAATACAAAAGAGCATGTGCATCACAGCTGACAAACGTGGCCAAACTAGAGCAGCATTTTTGACATGTGAAATTCCGAATTTTACTTTCAGTACTATCAGTCCTAACAATCAAATGTGATTCAGGCACAGCATAGTATTTTTACTTCCAGTACAACTTTTTCACATGTAGCGATAATCAAAATGCTAGTCTCTATTCGTTATCCCCCCCTATTGTTGTGGTGATGCCCTATGGCCTTGCAGCTCCATTGCCATGTAAAAACTTTTTAATTATTTGTTCAACATTAAAACAGAGTTAAAATTTCAAAATCGAATCGCAATGGACAAGTCTTGTTGATATAGCCTTTGGTCAATATATTCACTATGTTTTTTCTGTCTGGTGATGACAATGCTTCTTTTTTCTTCTTCTTACCAACGTTGACTTTTGTATAATTTCATCCTAATATGCTTTATTTTTAAAACTGTACATAGTAAAGTGGTTTTTAGGATGATTGTTTCTTGATAGACTGGTAGTCATGGCATTACTCTTGCTATAACTTTTGTGCTGTTATGTGCAGATGGGTTCTGTAGATCAAAGTTTCATCAACAAGAGGAGCAACCAGCGGCATCTTGACACTCAATTAAATGAGCAAAATGCATCAAAGAGATTAAAAGTAAGCACAACAATCATATCCCTCAGAACTAAATTTATTCAAAGTGCTCTTTTCTCCCCTAAATTTAATTAAACTGCTATGTGACATGTTCTTGTTTTTCCCAATTCTAATTCATTCATTGTGTCCACCAGGTCACCAAAATTAATCATATCAGTCTGCTAATCAAGTTTATATCTGAACTAAATGAGGAGCAGAAGCTGATAGTTCATAAGCTTGGGTTCGGTTCTTTGCTTCATATATCATGCAACTGCATATTGGATGATATATTTGAATGGTTAGGAATGCAGTTCAACACCACTACTTGCAGAATTAAACTAAGAAATGGTTTCAAGTTCCATTTGACAGAATCAGCTGTACACAAAATCCTAGGCATTCCATGTGGCGGTTTTCCAATACAAACAAAGCCTTCAAAACAAACTGTTGATTTCATGAACACATTTCTTGGAACAACAAAACCAACCCCAGAACACTTGTTATCGATGCTATCTGAAAATATCAGAAGAAGCTTTCTCTAGGATTTTCATGCTTCTTGTACTTTCCATTCTAATTGCACCGAATTCAAAGGGACTTCTAAGCAAAAAATACTACAATGCGTTGGTCAATATTGAGTCAGTTCCAAAATACAATTGGTGCCTCTTTACGCTGTCTTTCTTGGTTCATGAGATTGCAAAAATGCAGTCAAGTGTTGGGAAGAAGAGGTCAAACCTAGCAGGGGGTTGCAAAGTACTGTTAGTGGTAAGGAATTATTAGAATTTTAACTTCTTTTTCACTTTAGATCATGTCAAAGACAATTTTTAACTAACTTTTTATTTCCTTCCATATTTTTTGGCAAACTTTGGCAGATTGCACATTTTGAATTCTTGATCACTTCTGACTACAAGATTTCAACTAGTATGTTCCCAAGACTTCCTTTGTGGTCAGCAACAATGCTCAGATCATTCATCGCTCTAGACACAAAGCCTGGAGTCAATATTGAGTTTGGGAGGCTTGAAGTAAGTACAAAAGAGACAAATATCAAGATTAGCTTTGATTTTATAGTACTTTTTTGCTCATGAGATTTACTCAGCTGAAAATCCACTTTCATTTTTTCCTCCAAACAAAAACAGATGAAGCACATAACAGCAACTCCATTCGCTAATGCAATTACCTGAATCAATTTTGCACTACATCAATAGCAAACTGCCATCGATTCACAACATATAGGTTTGCAAATCTAATTCAGAAGCAAGAATACTTATCTTTTACTCACAAAGTAGTAGGTTCATCTATTTTTTTATGGTTGCTTCGAGCTCACTTTATTCTTTTTCAATTCTCGTTTTCTTCAAATCAGGAAAGGATTAAGCTTCAGAGTTCTAGTCAGAGATTTTGGCAGACAGTTTTAACAAACTCTATTCCAACACTGCAATCTTATGTTGACGATGTTCTCCGTTTATTACCCTCAAGTTCTCCTTCTAAAGACGAACCTCAATATCAACCTTCTACAGTTACAGCTCTTTCAGGAGTGCAATTGGGTAATGTTGTATCTAATGTTGATTCAACTCGTTCCCTGATACCCATTAGTGTAATGCAGAAACATCCGCACTTGGACTCATTCATGTATTCAACTAATTTCTTGGATTTTCCTGGCCCTCATTCATATCCTCCAAGCTTTGATTCAGAAAATACTCAAGAACTAATTGATTCAATGATTCTAAATTTCTCTGAACGCGTGCTTATTGATGAGCAAATAAATTTCGCTCCTCCAATATCTATTGGATCTCCAAGTTCCACAGATTTAGCGCTTCTAGAAGTTTTCAGCAGAGATGAAATTAATGAAAACTTTACCTATACAGTCATTTCTCCTAAAGAAGGTAATACAAACTTTTTATACAATAAAGCTTTTGTTCTGTCCACTTTTTCTTTATTTTGCAGTCCATAAATATTTTTCTTCATATTTAAACTACTTACAATATCTCCAGTTCTTTCTTATTATTAGTCAACAACTTTTCATTTTTCTGTGTTTATTCGTTGTATAAATACCAGTTATCCTGGATTCGCTTAGAAACAAACCAACATGGGAAGACTTGAATTCAACAGTAAATCGTAATTGGAGACAAGAGAAATTTAGCTCTACTCACTGGAAATTTATCTCATCTGATTCATCTGCCACAGGTACTTTCAATTTATTTTTCTTCTTCCATAATTTTTATTTTCTCTTCCTTTCTATATTTTAATGTTCATACTAGCATAATTTTTTTTTCATCTTGTCTTAATGCCAGGAGACTCTTTTTACTGTGCACCACATCAAGTCAAACTAGAAGCATTAGAAGACAAGTCAATTATCATTAATTCACATCCCTGCCATGAAACACTTACAGAAAAATGTGAAACCAATCTCCCATCTACTCAAGTGTCTCAACCAGCATCTCCACCTAATTCTTTCCCAGCAAACTACGCTGAAGACAACATACCAAGTTTCAATGCAATAACCGATGCACTACAAGATACAGTCCCACCCTGTATGACTTCTTATCAAACAAGCATCTACTCTCATCTGGGTTCTTCGTCCAAACTTGACAAACCTGAGACTCATACATATCCTAGGATTTTCAATGCTAATACTCCATTCCTGTATAGCAATAGTCCACTAAGGCCTTTCAAGATTAATTCTCCGCATCAAGAAATTTCCTTTGGAACTCCACTTAACGATCCAGCATTGCTCAAACTGATGGAAGAATTTGAAGCTAAATCTAAAAGGAATTAGATAGAGGCAGGAAAGAAGCAGTTTCAAAACTTCTCTTCTGCAAAAATTATTCAGCGGCCCAACTATTTGCAGTTCCAACAAGTTATGTTCTCAACACCAGTGCAAGTAGAATTCTACAAGACAATGACTGCAGCTCTTCCAATTCTGGACTCAAGGTAATTTCTTTTCCTAAGTCCATTCCTTTTAGTTGTACAAAACAGTCACAGTTTTCATAAAACTACCATACAGACCATTTCTTCGTTCACACTTTTTTTACAAACTTATAGTTGAAAATTTCTAACATTAATTCCAAAACAACAGCCAAAGAATATTCCAAGTGAATGAAGTATGGGTTGACCAGAAAACCTTAACTATTTCCTTAAGACCCGGTTGCTGGATGAATCCGCACTCTCTGGACTGTTACTCAAAGATGCTCAATACTGACTAACTAATCCGCCGTAGGCAAGGCCTAATACCAAATACTGATGTTATTAGGCACATTGTGCAAAGAGAAGATATGGTATGATACATTTAATTCTTTTTCTTTCTCTGTCTTCGAATGTTCTTCTGTGGTAATATCTGCTAGGTTCACCAACCAAAAATTTCCCTTTGTCTGTATTTATCAGGCAATACTCATGAGGCCTATGCTTGATCATTCAGACCCAATATGCAGAGACATTTTAAGTGAAGCAAGAGTTGGCTTCAGATTGGACATAGCAAATTTTGTTAGTACCTTTTCTTTTAAACAAATTTTCTCTTACTGAGTTCTTCAAATGGAAAGTTGTGACAAGAACTAACCTACTATGAATTTTCACAGGTCCACTTGCCTTGCTTCAATGATAAGCAATGGATTCTAATAACAGCAAACCTACATAGTGGAAGATTTTTTGACATTATGAATCCCGATGGGTCTGGACAAGACAGATTCACAACTATAATAAGCACTGTCTGTTACAATTTCAAGTCACTGTTCGCACTCACCTACCCTAACTGCAATGCATTCAGCATCAAAGACTTTGACTATAGATTCATTGCAGTTCCTAGGACTCATTTTAGGTTAAGCAGTTTGACTTCTTACATCATTAACAGTTTTTCCTCCATTTCATCCACATCATGGCAACATAAATTTTGAAGTTATGGATTATTTTGTTTTCTTATCTGGATTTTGATTCTAACATGCTAGTTAACCTGATTTCATTAATGCAGGTACGACACAGATGTTTTCCTTCTTCAAATACTAAAAACATATCGTGGCATGGGAGTTCTTGGATTCTCTACTGTAACAGTTTCTTATCTTCTAAACAACATATTCTAATTGCAATTCTTTCATCTCATAGAAGAAAAAATATTCAGATGATAATCACAACTGTGCAAAACAGGTTGATCTCCAAGCTATGCGCGAAATATTTTTGTATGAGATTGCAACCTACCAAAACAGCGAGGTCCAACTACCAGTCGTGAGGTCATTTCTTCAAAACCATGTAAGTTATAAACACCTCCTTGAATTTTCATATTTCTCTTAAAGCTACTTTGTTATTAAGGGAAGTATATACCCAAAAATTCAATCAATCTTTTTCTGCTTTTATTCTTCAGGGTTTCTGGTCTTTCAAATAAAAGGACTTCGCACAATCAAGAGAATGTACAGTTGAAAGGTACACTCTAAAAGAAGTGTGTCATTCAAAAGTAGTACACTTTTTTCACATGATCCAATCCATATTCAGAAGTGTATTTTATATTAAGAAACTAAATGTATTCTGTTTTTGAATTTTTCAGGACCACTTGAGGGTGTAAAATGGATGAGATCATATTTTCGGCGAGCTTCACATTTCAATATCGAAACAAGGGTCAAGACCAGCCATTCTTAAGTTGTTTCTGGCTTCCACTAGTGTAGTTGTTCTAAGTAATACACCCCCTACCAGTATGAATTTACTTATGGAGAACTAACTGTATTTTTTTTAAAATTCAGTTGTACTACCTAGAATAAAATTTCCTTTCAAACAACTAAACTAGTGGAAGCCACTATCAAATTCTGAAAGAATTCATTCAGCAGCTTTTCTGTGATTTTATGGAGATTTTATATTGTTATGAAAATTCATACCATTTTTTGGTTCACGCATTTTCTCCTATCGAACATAATCTGAGAGAAATTTTCAGTTCAAACTATATTGACGAAACAGTAGAAGGAAACAGTGAACTAGCGCTGAAACAGTCCAAACAGAACAAATAGTGAACTAGCGCTGAAACAGTCCAAACGCGCTAGAATTTGGGCCGAACAAAGAATCAGCCCAACATTCGACTTCTGCAGGCGCCAGTTATGCTAATCGGCACAGAAGGTGCCGACTAGGAGCTCCCTGGGTTCCCATCTTCTTTTTCCTTTTTGTTTTCCTTCTTGGGGGAACCTAATTAAGTGTCGGTGATGGCTGTATCGATGACACGTCAATCCGGTACTTCAGGCCCCATAAATCCGCGAGAAAATTCCTTATTTAACACTGTCTTAAAATCTGGCTCCTTATTTGACACTGGAAAAGTTTTTCTTCCACTGGTAGAAAAAGGGCCTGTTGTCCCGGTTCGTAAGGGCCTGTTGTCCCGGTTCTGGAACCGGGACTAAAGGGTCGGTACTAATGCCCTGTCCCTTTAGTCCCGGTTCAATCCAGAACCGGGACAGATGGGCCTCCACGTGGCCTGTGCGCGGAGCCCAGGCAGGAGACCCTTTGGTCCCGGTTGGTGGCACCAACCGGGACCAATAGGCATCCACGCGTCAGCATTTCTGTGGTTGGGGTTTTTGTTTTTTTGAAAGGGGGGGGGGGTTGGGGGTTTTGGGGGGTTAATTTAGGTGTTTCATATATTGTGTTAGCTAGCTATAATTAATAGAGAGAAGTGTCCTCTCTTATGTTCGTGCTTGGTCGACACTACATACTATACATACGTATAGAGAGGACTAGACACGCTAGCTAGCTAGTAAGCAAACGAAGGAAACAGAAGATCGTCATGAACATATATGCATACAGAGAGAAGTGATATCGACCACCTCTCCTTCTCCAAGAGATTGGTCGAACAACAAGTTCTCGTATATCTATCCGACACTACCGGCTACATATATACAATAATTATCTCATACAAATATAATCATACGGACTCAGGGTCCACATAGTATTCTCCATCTTCAGGGATCACGTGGTCAAGAAAGAATGCCGCCAATTCCTCTTGAATTGCTCGCATGAGAGCTGGTGCTAGGAGTTCATCCCGCTTCCGAAACATCTAATTTAAAGAAGGGGGTCAATACATATATATATATATATGAATGAATAAAACTCAACACAAATGATGGTAATAAAATAAAATTGTGAATGTTGTTATTTACGTACTTCATATTGTTCGTCAGTGTAGCCCCGCTCACAGGTCGTGTGGCGGATGGACTCGCAAACGTAGTATCCACATAAATCATTCCCTTGTTCCTGCCACAACCAGTTTACAAGAAATAGAGGTCAATCAAATTGATAAGCAAGAATGTCAAATGGTATTGATGAAACTAGCGCTTGAATGACTAGTAGATGCGCGGAACATGCTACTATAGTACTTACTTTCGGGTGTCTAAATTGCAGCTCCTTCGGCAGTCCCGGAGCTTTTCTGGTGAATTTTCTCCAAACCCTGCCGGACAAAGAAAACAATTACTTGATATATCAGGAAATGAACAAAGTTGCTGATATGGTGGATAATGATCGATTTAACTTACTTCTCGAGTATTTGAGTCATGTCTGCATAGTCCTGGGGATCTTTTCATCTTGAGTCTAAGACGGTTACTAGTCCCTGCTCAAGCTTAATCTCTAGGAGAATATAGTGGAAACTGCACACGCATGCATAACTCATCAATTACATTACTATAACCTTGACTAATATATAAGGGAAACCGAATACGCACAAGACAGTAACACTCACTTGAAGTTGTAAGGAAAGAGTATTATATCTTTGTTTTCATTTATTACCAACGATCGTAGCAAGTTGGCCTCGGTAGCTGTGGCATGAAATTTAACCTGTGTTGCATCTAAGAGATATGTGTTAATGAACCCAATATCACCGACTTGTCTTTTCTTCAATTCGGCGATCTTCAATCTGCATAATATAGTGAGGATGATTATAAATACATGCAATGAAAGAGCTGAGCTATATAGAGAGACTTAATGATAGAAGTAGTACTACTTACAGACAGTAGCAGGTGACCGTTGTTTTATCGAGGGCCAATTGATTGAAAAACTGATAGAACTCCTCAAATGGAACAGGCAACAGTTCAATTCCAACTGATAGAACTCCTTTTTAACTTTCACATACAAAGTACTCCTCCCCCCAGAGTCTCTGCAGATTTTCAAGTACCAATCATGCAATCTTCGCATCATCGTTGATAGAGATCTTTCATCTTTGATGAGAGGCTTCTCGTACTCGTATCTTTGTATCTGCACCTCCATGGGTTCATAATGTACATCGTCGGGCAGGTAATCTGCAAGATTGCTATAACCGGGCACCATCCTCGGATCATTAGCAACGTTGTGGCTAGGCACCTTGAGCAGGGGGCACGATTGCTTCACTTGTTCGCCGAGCTGGGCAATTTGTTTCCCAGCTCGTCATTCTTTCAGCCTTTGATCATTGACAGTACTTCCCGACCGCTCCGCTGTGGCAAATTCCTTTCCAATAATGCGATCATAGTTTCCTTTCGGCGGAGACTTGGGTGGTTTTGTCAGGGCAGCCAGAGTGCGCTTCGCTTTCACCGGATCTACCTTCTCCTCCAGAAGTGGATGTCTCTTTGCTTTCAACCCTTGAAACCAGCCATCCACTTCGGTTCGTGCGATCTCGGCGTTCTCCTCCGGGGTCCTCTTGTATGGTAACTTCTCTGGAGTCTTCAGAGAAGGACCGAATCTGTATGTCCTCCCGCCTCTGGCTGTACTGCTAGACGCCGGCCGAGCAGACAGAGCGGTTGTCTTCTTTACTTGCTTATGAGGCAGAGGAGAAGGACTACGACGCGCCGGAGCAGCCGGAGCGGCGGCAGGTCTCTTCCGCCCTTGCTGACGAGGCAGAGAAGGAGGAGGCTGGTTGCTCGGGCGCGTCGGCGCAGGCGAAGAAGGAGGCGGAGTGCCACCGTGCGCTGGAGAAGGAGCCGGTCGAGTGCCCTGATCGTCACTCACCGGAGGAGGAGGCGGTGGAGGAGGCGGAGTGCCCTGACTCGCCGGAGGAGGAGGCGGTGGAGGAGGCGGAGTGCCCTGACTTGCCGGAGGAGGAGGAGGAGGCGGACGCGTCCAGTTCGGAAGGTTGATGAGCTCCTTCCGCCATAGCCATGGAGTCTTCAGAGCAGACCCCAGCCTAGTCTCCCCTTCACCGGTAGGGTGGTCAAGCTGGAGGTCCTCAAATCCCTCCGTTATTTCATCCACCATCACCCTAGCATATCCTTCTGGAATCGGCCGGCAGTGAAAAGTTGCACCGGGTTCAGTAGGATAAACAGAGCCAACAGCCGCCTTGACCTTCAAATTCATCCATTGCGTCATAAGGTGGCAATTTTGAGACTCCGTGATAGCATCCACGGGATAGCTGGCAGGAGCCGTCAAGGCATGCTCCGGCTGAAGCAGCTCGGTGGAAGCCACGCTGCTTCTCCGCTGAGATGGCGGGGTAGCTTCGGGGGAAGCTTCGACAGTATGTTTGCTGCGATTTGCTTCTCGTTCCTCTATCGCTTGTACCCTTGCTTGCAGCGCCTGCATTTGGGTCTGCTGCACTTTTTTCCTCCTCTCATGGGATTTGTAACCGCCTGCGTCCGGAAACCCAACCTTCCACAGAATGGAGCCTGGTGTGCCTCGTGTCCGTCCAGGGTGCTCAGGATTCCCGAGGGCCATTGTGAGCTCGTCGTTCTCTCTGTCTGGAAAGAACGTCCCTTGCTGCGGTGCTTCGATATATTGCTGAAGCTTCCTGACTGGTATGTCCATTTGATCGTTCGTCCAAATGCACTTCCCTGTTACAGGGTCCAAGGTTCCGCCAGCCCCGAAGAACCAAGTCCGGCAACGGTCTGGCCAGTTAATTGTCTCTGGTTCGATCCCTTTATCAACCAGATCATTATCAGTCTTGGCCCACTTAGGCCGAGCTACGAGGTAGCCACCTGACCCCGTGCGATGGTGATGCTTCTTCTTCGAAGCATTTTGCTTGTTTGTCGCCGACATCTTCTTACTCTTTTCCGATGTCTTGTGGGCCACAAATGCGGGCCAGTGATCTCTGATCTTCTCACATCTGCCCTTGAATTCTAGTGTCTCATTATTTTCGACAAACTTATTCAGCTCTTTCTTCCACCTCCTGAATAGTTCCGCCATCCTCTTAAGAGCAAAAGACTTGATTAATTGCTCTTTAACTGGCTTATCTGGATTATCCTCTGGCGGTAGGGTGAAACTTGACTTCAGCTCAGTCCAAAGATCATTTTTCTGCATATCATTGACATAAGACACCTCAGGGTCTTCTGTAGCCGGCTTAAACCATTGCTGGATGCTGATCGGGATCTTGTCCCTAACCAAAACCCCGCACTGAGCAACAAATGTGCTCTTTGTCCAGAGGGGTTCAATCGGTTGGCCGTCGGGCGCGATTGCTATGATCTCAAACTTTTCATCCGAGCTCAACTTTTTCTTCGGGCCTCGTCTCTTTACCGAAGTTGTGCTTGATCCGGAGGGCTAGAAAAAAGAACAAAGACTTAATTAATATGTGTACATACCAAAACAATGAATGCATCAATTAGCTAGTTAGCAGAAGCTTAACTAATATATATACCTGGCCGGACTCGGTTCGGTCACCGGAGACGTCATCACGGTCTCCTTCTTGCACCGGCATTGGGTCACCGGAGCCGTCCTCACGGTCTCCTTCTTGCACCGGCATTAGGTCACCGGAGCCATCATAATCAGCTGCTTCCAGACCATCGGTCTCGTTGAGAAACAACGAGCAGATGGCATCACTTCCTCGTGCGATTATGTCCCCCAACAACTCTTCTTGTACTTCGTCTCGGGCGGTGTCCATAGTTTCTACAAATATTGACAACATGGCAATTATTATTCAAACATGACAGATGGATATATTAGTGGCAAAAACTTAGAACTAATATTAATTAGTGGCCTCGACGCTGCTTCTCTAGGGTTTGGGGTGGCCTCGACAACGCTTCAAGGATAAAAAAAGAAGAGGAAGAAGAAAAAAAAAGAGGAGAAGAAAGAATAGAGGAGTAAGAACTCCTCTATTCTTTCTTCTCCTCTTTTTTTCTTCTTCTTCCTCTTTTTTTATCAGGAACGAGGGTCGTCGAGGGTCACCTAGCGATAGAGGAAACCCTAAATAGCAAGTATCATGGGTGTGAGATACATGTGGCCGTCAGTGTCGGACACTACATCCACGTCCCACAAGTGACGTGGGCGTCGAAGCCCGCGCCACTTGTGGGACGTGGATGTAGTGTCCGACACCGACGGTACATGTATCTCACACCGACGATACTTTCTATTTAGGGTTTCTCCTCTACCGCTCGGCGACCCTCGTTCCCGATAAAATAAAGAGGAAGAAGAAGAAAAAAAAAGAGGAGAAGAAAGAATAGAGGAGAAGAACTCCTCTATTCTTTCTTCTCCTCTTTTTTTTCTTCTTCCTCTTCTTTTTTATCCTCTTCTTCCTCTCATGTTCGATAGGATCGCCGAGGGGTCGAGAGGTTGCCTAGTGTCAAAGAATTCAACAAAACCATGTCTTCATCATTAGGCGAAAGTAACATGTGCATGATGGTACGAAGCTCTCCAAAGTTATTTTGGAACGGAGTCCCAGATAAGATAATTCGCTTTTTGGTACAAAGTTCAGCAAGAACCTTCCAAATATCGTTATTTGGAAGGCCTTTGCTGAAATTCATACAAAAAGGCAAATTATCCTATCCGAGACACCATTCCAAAATAACTTTGGAGGACTTCGTCATGCCCTGGTTACTTCCGGCTAATGATGAAGCCATGGATTTCTTCAATACTTTGACACTAGGAAACCTCTCTCGACCCCTCGGTGATCCTCGACCCCTCGAACCCTCGACGACCCTGGAACCCTCGACCCCTCGAACCCTCGACGACCCTAGACCCCCTCTCGACCCCCTCATGTCGAAGTTATCGGATAGGGGGTATATCGACAATGACATACCCAATACATGCATACATACATACATATCACATGCATCCATACATATATGAACAAAATTAATATCTACTAATTAACAACCTAAATAAAAAAACTAATACATATAGGAAGAAGAAGAAAAAAGAAGAGAAGAAAGAATAGAGGAGAAGACTTCCTCTTCTTCCTCTCCTCTTCTTCTCCCTCTTCTTCTCCCTCTTCTTCCCCTTCTTCCCTCGACCCCCTAAACTAGTTCTCAACCCTCATGTCGAAGTTATCGGGGAGGGTTATATCGACCCCCCCCTCCTGTCGAAGTTAACGGGGAGGGGGTATATCGACAATGACATGCATACATGGAAAAAAATGCTATCCATCTATACATACATAGCCACATACATATATACATGGAAATAATGCTATGAAAAAAATTATGAACAAAAAAAATAATACACATAAACAAAAAAATACATATATGAACAAAAAATGCTCTGAACAAAAAAAATAATACACATATATGAACATCTATACATACATATAGCCACATACATATATACATTATATATACATACAAAAAATGAAAAAAATGATAAACAAGTGGCGGCGGCTCACAGCAGCGAGGTTGACTGGCGAGGGCGACGGCGGGGGCGGCGAGGGCGTCGGTGAGGGCGGCGGCGAGGGCGTCGGCGAGGGCGGTGGATGGCTCGGGGAGGAGGGCGGCGAGGGCGGCACGGGCTCTGGGAGGAGGGCTCGGGGACGACGGCGAGATCGGGGACGGCGCGGGCTTGGGGACGATGGCGAGCTCGAGGGGCGGCGTGAGCTCGGGGAGGAGGGCTCGGGGACGACGGCGAGCTCCGGGGCGGCGCGGGCTCGAGGGCGGCGCGGGCTCGGGGGCGGCGCGGGCTCGAGGAGCGGGCGGCGGCGACGACGAGGAGCGGGCGGTGACGGCGACGGCGACCTCGGGGCGGCGACGGCGAGCACGGACAGCCTGGCAGCGTCGTCGGGGCGGGATCGAAGAAACTGAACCAAAATTTTCACAAGTGTGGCTTATATAGACGGAGCATTGGTCACGGTTCGTGGCACAAACCGTGACCAATGCCCCCCTTTAGTCCCGATTGGTGCCACCAACCGACACCAAAGGCCTCTTTTCAGCGGCGGCCTTTGGTCTTGGTTGGTGGCACCAACTGGGACTAAAGGGGGGCATTGGTCACGGTTTGTGCCACGAACGGTGACCAATGCCCCCCTTTAGTCCCGGTTGGTGCCACCAACCGGGACCAAAGGCCTTGTGCGGCTGCTGCGTCGAAAGTTTAGTCCCACCTCGCTAGTTGAGAGGGGCGCGCAGTAGTTTATAAGCCCCACTGCCGCACCCCTCTCGAGCTCCTCTCCATTGCAGGCTTACGGGCCTAATTGTCACTGCTATGCCTGTGGGCCTACTGGGCCTTCTGCGGGCCTGAATCCTGGCCCTTGGATGGGTTTCTAGTCGTATTCAGGCCGTGGGGGCCCAGTAGGTGGCATTTTTTTTGTTTTTTTGTTGCTTTATTTATTTTCTTTTGTTTTTTGCTTTATTTTTTAATTCTTTATGCTTTTAGTTTTAGAAAAATTATAAACTTTTTGTTAATGCCATTAGTTTTCAAATTTGAAAACACTTTTTTTGTTTTTTTGTCTTCTTTGTTGCTTTATTTATTTTATTTTGTTTCTACTTACAACAAAATACTTATTGTTGCTATTTTTTTCCAGTTTTTTGTTTTGTTTTCTGCATTATTTATTTTCTTTTGTTTTTTGCTTTATTTTTTTATTCTTTTTGCTTTTAGTTTTAGAAAAATTATAAACTTTCTGTTAGTGCCATTAGTTTTCAAATTTGAAAACACTTTTTTAGTTTTTTTGTTTTCTTTGTTGCTTTATTTATTTTATTTAGTGATTAACTTTACTATAAAAATAGTTTTTTCCTGTTTTTTTGATTTGTTTTTTGCATTGTTTATTTTCTTTTGTTTTTTGCTTTAATTTTTAATTCTATTTGCTTTTAGGTTAGCAAAATTATAAACTTTCTGTTAGTGCCATTAGTTTTAGAAAAATTATAAACTTTCTGTTAGTGCCATTAGTTTTCAAATTTGAATAGTTAAAATTTGAATTATTTGAAAACTGTTTGAATCACAAGTTTGTGAGTAACTTACTAAAAAATGAGAATAGATGCGCTTATAGAGAAAATTCAACCTAAATTCCTAGTAAATTTCTATGAATTTCAGAGAAATTCACTATGAATTTAGGTTAAATATTTCTCTATTAGGGCATCTATTTTCACTTTGAGAGGAGCTCAACAAGGCAGAGAGCGAAGGGCTTATAAACCGGTGTGAGCCCCCTTCGGTTGGCGAGGTGGGACTAAACTCTGCCTGCAACGAGGACCAACCCTTTAGTCCCGGTTTGTGGCACAAACCGGGACTAATGGTCATGGGCCAGGGGCGAGGAGCAAAATTATAAACTTTCTGTTAGTGCCATTAGTTTTAGAAAGTTGAAAGTTGAAAGTTGGCATGGGCCAGGGACTAATGGTCATGGTATTATGAGGGCCGAACCATAAGACATGAAAGCATTTCAAATGAACTCTGAAAAAGTTGAAAGTTGGCATGGTATCATAATTTCACCCACATAGCATGTGCATGTACAAAACGGACAATGGTAGCATGTCGTGTGTTACAAAGTTGGCATGGTATCATCATAATAGTTGCGGGAGAAAGTCTTCACTTTTTCTTCGCTTGTGTCATTTGCTTATTGCGCCGTCACCATGGATAATCTTCATTGTTTATCAGGATGCTTGGGTCAGCCTTGACTTTGAAGGGAGGAATTTCATGAAACTTCTCATAATCTTCAGACATGTCTGTCTTGCCGTCCACTCCCAGGATGTCCATTTTTCCTTAAAGAACTATGTGGCGCTTTGGCTCATCGTATGATGTATTCGCTTCCTTATTTTTTCTTTTTCTCGGTTTGGTAGACATGTCCTTCACATAGATAACCTGTGCCACATCATTGGCTAGGATGAACGGTTCGTCAGTGTACCCAAGATTTTTCAGATCCACTGTTGTCATTCCGTACTGTGGGTCTACCTGTACCCCGCCGCCTAACAGATTGACCCATTTGCACTTAAACAAAGGGACCTTAAAATCAGGTCCGTAGTCAAGTTCCCATATGTCCACTATGTAACCATAATATGTGTCCTTTCCGCTCTTGGTTGCTGCATCAAAGTGGACACCGCTGTTTTGGTTGGTGCTCTTTTGATCTTGGGTGATCGTGTAAAATGTATTCCCATTTATCTCGTATCCTTTGTAAGTCAATACAGTCAAAGATGGTCCCCTGGACAACAAGTACAACTCATCACAAATAGTGTTGTCACCTCTGAGACGTGTTTCCAACCAACTGCTGAAAGTCCTGATGTGTTCACATGTAATCCAGTCGTCGCACTGCTCCGGGTGTTTGGAGCACAGACTGTTCTTGTGTTCATCGACATACGGGGTCACCAAGGTAGAGTTCTGTAGAACTGTGTAGTTTGCTTGAGACCAAGAATATCCGTCCCTGCATATTATTGAGTCTCTTCCAAGAGTGCCTTTTCCAGTCAGTCTCCCCTCATACCACGATTTAGGGAGACCTATCTTCTTAAGGCCAGGAATGAAGTCAACACAAAACCCGATAACATCCTCTGTTTGATGGCCCATGGAGATGCTTCCTTCTGGCCTAGCGCGGTTACGGACATATTTCTTTAGGACTCCCATGAACCTCTCAAAGGGGAACATATTGTGTAGAAATACGGGCCCCATGATGACGATCTCGTCGACTAGATGAACTAGGACGTGCGTCATGATATTGAAGAAGGATGGTGGGAACACCAGCTCGAAACTGACAAGACATTGCGCCACATCACTCCTTAGCCTTGGTACGATTTCTGGATCGATCACCTTCTGAGGGATTGCATTGAGGAATGCACATAGCTTCACAATGGCTAATCGGACGTTTTCCGGTAGAAGCCCCCTCAATGCAACCGGAAGCAGTTGCGTCATAATCACGTGGCAGTCATGAGACTTTAGGTTCTGAAACTTTTTCTCTGGCATATTTATTATTCCCTTTATATTCGACGAGAAGCCAGTCGTGACCTTCATACTGAGCAGGCATTCAAAGAAGATTTCTTTCTCTTCTTTCATAAGAGCGTAGCTGGCAGGACCTTTATACTGCTTCGGAGGCATGCCTTCTTTTTCGTGCAAACGTTGCAGGTCCTCCCGTGCCTCAGGTGTATCTTTTGTCTTCCCATACACGCCCAAGAAGCCTAGCAGGTTCACACAAAGGTTCTTCGTCACGTGCATCACGTCGATTGAGGAGCGAACCTCTAGGTCTTTCCAGTAGGGTAGGTCCCAAAATATAGATTTCTTCTCCCACATGGGTGCGTGTCCCTCAGCGTCATTCGGAACAGCTAGTCCACCAGGACCCTTTCCAAAGATTACGTAGTGTAAATCATTGACCATAGCAAGCACGTGATCACCAGTGCGCATGGCGGGCTTCTTCCGGTGATCTGCCTCGCCTTTGAAATGCTTGCCTTTCTTTCGACATTGATGGTTGGTCGGAAGAAATCGACGATGGCCCAGGTACACATTCTTCCTGCATTTGTCCAGGTATATACTTTCAGTGTCATCTAAACAGTGCGTGCATGCATGGTATCCTTTGTTTGTCTGTCCTGAAAGGTTACTGAGAGCGGGCCAATCGTTGATGGTCACGAACAGCAACGTCTTAAGGTTAAATTCCTCCTGTCTGTGCTCATCTCACGTACGTACACCGTTTCCATTCCACAGCTGTAAAAGTTCTTCAACTAATGTCCTTAGGTACACATCAATTTCGTTGCCGGGTTGCTTAGGGCCTTGGATGAGAACTGGCATCATAATGAACTTCCGCTTCATGCACATCCAAGGAGGAAGGTTATACATACATAGAGTCACGGGCCAGGTGCTGTGATTGCTGCTCTGCTCCCCGAAAGGATTAATGCCATCCGCGCTTAAAGCAAACCATACATTCCTTGGGTCCTTTGCAAACTCATCCCAGTACTTTCTCTCGATTTTTCTCCACTGCGACCCGTCAGCGGGTGCTCTCAACTTCCCATCTTTCTTTCGGTTCTCACTGTGCCATCGCATCAACTTGGCATGCTCTTCGTTTCTGAACAGACGTTTCAACCGTGGTATTATAGGAGCATACCACATCACCTTCGCAGGAACCCTCTTCCTGGGGGGCTCGCCGTCAACATCACCAGGGTCATCTCATCTGATCTTATACCGCAATGCACCGCATACCGGGCATGCATTCAGATCCTTGTATGCACCGCGGTAGAGGATGCAGTCATTAGGGCATGCATGTATCTTCTCCACCACCAATCCTAGAGGGCATACGACCTTCTTTGCTGCGTATGTACTATCGGGCAATTCGTTATCCTTTGGAAGCTTCTTCTTCAATATTTTTAGTAGCTTCTCAAATCCTTTGTCAGCCACAACATTCTCTGCCTTCCACTGCAGCAATTCCAGTATGGTACCGAGCTTTGTGTTGCCATCTTCGCAATTGGGGTATAACCCTTTTTGTGATCCTCTAACATGCGATCGAACTTCAGCTTCTCCTTTTGACTTTCGCATTCCGTCCTTGCATCGACAATGACCCGGCAGAGATCATCATCATCGGGCACATCGTCTGGTTCCTCTTGATCTTCAGCAGCTTCACCCGTTGCAGCATCATTGGGTACATCGTCTGGTTCCTCTTGATCTTCACCAGCTCCCCCCGTTGCAGCATCACCGTATTCAGGGGGCACATAGTTGTCATCGTACTCTTCTTCTTTGCCGTCTTCCATCATAACCCCTATTTCTCTGTGCCTTGTCCAAACATTATAGTGTGGCATGAAACCCTTGTAAAGCAGGTGGGAGTGAAGGATTTTCCGGTTAGAGTAAGACCTCGTATTCCCACATTCAGTGCATGGACAACACATAAAACCATTCTGCTTGTTTGCCTCAGCCGCATCGAGAAACTCATGCACGCCCTTAATGTACTCGCGGGTGTGTCTGTCATCGTACATCCATTGCCGGTTCATCTGCGTGCATTATATATAATTAAGTGTCCAAATTAATAGAAGTTCATCATCACATTAAAACCAAAGTGCATACATAGTTCTCATCTAACAACATATAACTCTCCAGAGCATCTAATTAATTAAACCATACATTGAAACTATGTAAAACATTTCAATGCGAAAACAAATGCAATCATAATCGCAACCAAGGTAACAATTGATCCAACGGCATAATGATACCAAGCCTCGGTATGAATGGCATATTTTCTAATCTTTCTAATCTTCAAGCGCATTGCATCCATCTTGATCTTGTGATCATCGACGACATCCGCAACATGCAACTCCAATATCATCTTATCCTCCTCAATTTTTTTTATTTTTTCCTTCAACAAATTGTTTTCTTTTTCAACTAAATTTAACCTCTCGACAATAGGGTCGGTTGGCATTTCCGATTCACATACATCCTATATAAATAAAATCTATGTCACGTTGGTCGGCATAATTTTCATAAACAATAAATGAACCAATAGTTATAAAGATAATATATATACCACATCCGAATCATAGACAGGACGAGGGCCGACGGGGGCGGATACCAAAACCATCGCACTATATAAGATGCAATAATAAAAGTAAGAAAATAATACAAGTATCTATGTAAACATACAAGTAAGAATATTTTTCCTTTCAGAAAGAAGATAAAACAAGAGGCTCACCACGGTGGTGCCGACGATGAGCTCGGCGCGGGTGATCGACGGCGGTGAAGACGGGGACGGGGCGTGACGGACCGCTAAACCTAGACAAATATTATGGAAAATGGAGCTTGGAGGTCGAGCTTGGAGAGGAGAAAGCTTAAGTAGTGTGGCTCGGGCATTCCATCGAACACCTTGTGTGCATAGGAGGTGAGCTAGAGCACCACCAAGCCCTCTCCCCCTCGGCCAGAGAAAAACAGAGCACTGGGGTGCTCTGCTCGCGAGCGAGGGGTATATATAGGCACCTCATTGGTCCCGGTTGGTGACATGAGCCGGGACTAAAGGGGAGCCTTTGGTCCCGGTTCAAGCCACCAACCGGGACCAATGGTGGTGGGCCAGGAGCGAGGCCCATTGGTCCCGGTTCGTCCCACCAACCGGGACCAAAAGGTCCATATGAACCGGGACCAATGGCCCACGTGGCCCGGCCGGCCCCCTGGGCTCACGAACCGGGACCAATGCCCACATTGGTCCCGGTTCTGGACTGAACCGGGACTAATGGGCTGACCCGGCCTGGCCCAAAGCCCTGTTTTCTACTAGTGTTCCCTATTTGACACTAGTCCTAAATTTTATTCCCTATACGGCACTTCCGTCCATTTTGAGCCTAAATGACACCTGAAAAGACGATTTTGCCCCTCATGCGGTATGTGTGTGCATGCGCGTGTGTGCTGTTGCGTGTGTGGGTGCACGCGCACATGTGTGCTGCTGCTGCATGTGTGTGTGCATGTGTGCTGCTGTGTGTGTGTTTGCTACTGTGTATGTACGTGCGCGCGTGTGTGTGCTGTTGCGTGTGTGGGTGCACGCGCACATGTGTGCTGCTGCTGCATGTCTGTGTGCATGTGTGCTGCTGCGTGTGTGTTTGCTACTGCGTATGTACGTGCGCGCGTGTGTGTGCTGTTGCGTGTGTGGGTGCACGCGCACATGTGTGCTGCTGCTGCATGTCTGTGTGCATGTGTGCTGCTGCGTGTGTGTTTGCTACTGCGTATGTACGTGCGCGCGTGTGTGTGCTATTGCGTGTGTGGGTGCACGTGCACATGTGTGCTGCTGCTGCATGTGTGCTGCTGCGTGTGTGTTTGCTACTGTGTATGTACGTGCGCGCGTGTGTGTGCTGTTGCGTGCCTATGTGCTGCCTGCGTATGTGCTGCTGCTGCGTCTGTGTGTATGTGTGTGTTGCTGCGTGTGTGTGCGCGTGCATGTGTGTTGCTGCGTGTGTGAGTGTGTGTGTGTGCACGTGCGCGTGCGTGTTGTTGCGTGTGTGCGCGCGTGTGTGTGTTGTGCATGTGTATGTGCTGCTGCGTGTGTGCTCCTGCCCTCGCACTGATGCTGCGTGTGTATGCTATTGCCCCCCACACACATATCACATGAGGGGCAAAAGAGTCTTTTCAGGTGTCATTTAGGCTCAAAATGGACGGAAATGTCATATAGGGAGTAAAATTTAGTACTTATGTCAAATAGGAAAGGAAAACTTTTTCAGTGCCAAATAAGGAAGCAGATTTTAAGATAGTGTCAAATAAGAAATTTTCTCTATATCCGTCGCATAATCCTCCATCACCCAGACACCCATATATGTCAAGCGGCAATCATGACTACTGAGGCTGGTCATAATGGGGAGGAACTTAGGAGTAACATCACACACTCCAATACAACTTTGCTTATGTGGCACATATTTAATGAAGAGAGAGGTGCTTGTGGTAACTAGCTAAGTTACCGGAACATCACACACTCCAAGAAACAATGAGTCTATAACCTAATAAATACATCGTTGCATGACACTATATAAATGTTTCTATCCACTATGGAGATAGTAACATAGTCTAGGAAAGTATGTAAGTTGCTAGCTTATGTTCTTGCTCATTGTGACCAGCCTGAGAACAAGCTTTCCCTCCGAGTCAAACAACGTATCCAAATTGTGCATCCAAATTGTGCGCATTCGTCAGATACCGCATCAACCGGAACGACTCGGTGGCTGTGTCGAAACCAACAATCTTGACACGACACGTGGGCAGAGCCAGGGCTTCCAGTGGAGGTTGCCACGGTGGTGGACCGGTGCATTATATCCATCGGGCGCGTCGAGTACCGCCTGTTGTAGCGAAGGCGATGACGCATTCCTGGAATCATTGCCTCCAACTGTGAGGACATAGAGCATGGTATCATTCCTGCCGCAGCCGGCTGAGGACCAGAGCACCCGGTATTCCCTAGTTGCATCGTGCCGGTAGAGGCCGAGTATGGTGTTGCTTGGCCGGTACTCAGGCTGTCGCATGGGAGCAATCCGGCGGGTGGCCGGGTTGCATATGTGGTACCTCGACCCTAGATGGCACTGGTAGACCACGACGAAGCCATGGCCGGCGGCGTGGAGATTGACCAACGGGAGCTTGGGCCAGAGCCGTTGGCAGGCCATGCTGTCCACGGCGCCACGGAAGACGCCGAGGCGGCGCCCTTCTCCCGACGATGGGCAGCGACGGCTGAGGCGGTGGTGGTCGAGCATGAACTCGGGCGTGAAGGTGGCGCTGCGCCATGACGAGCGGACGGCGCGGCAGCGGCCGACGTCCTTGGGCGGCAGCAGCACGAGTATCTTGTCCACGAGCATCTCCTCGGGCAGGTCGTCCAGCTCGGTCTCTCTCCCCTCCTGCGTCATCGCCGGCGCTCCGGCCGGCGGGTCAGCGGAAACAAACGAATCCTCATTCCCATCATCGAATGCTCGCCGCTCGTTCCAGATCGCGCGGCCTAGCGCAGCGCACGGTCCTGCGTGCGCCGCTGCCATCTTTGCTTCGCCGCTAAGCACGCGTGGGTCAGCCGGCCACGTGGAGACCCCAGAGAGCGCCAGCAGAGCATATTCCCGAGCCCACGTGGCGCGTCCAGATGCTGCTACCGGGACAGCGCATCATAGGTACCGGCGACTATGTAGTGTAGTGTACACGCACGCTTCTTCCTTTGTCATAGTAACAGCACAGGCAGAAGAAGCTAGCTAGCGATACGCCGGCTGTAAGGATGGAGGGGGACAGAAGGAAGGAGGGCGAGACGCCGCCGCCGGCGGTGAGAGGCGCGGCGTCGTTGGGCGTGTCCGTGCAGGAGTGGGTGCAGCACATGAAGGCCAGCGTGGTGGGCGTGTGGCGGAAGGCGACGGCGAGGAGCGAGCAGGAGGCGGCGGAGGCGGACCTGCGCGCGGCCAAGGAGCAGGTGGAGGCCACCGACGAGGCCGAGGCCAAGAAGAAGCACCTCGCCGGCTGATGGAGGTCGCCACGGCGCAGACTGCAGAGTGCAGAGTAACCCACTTTGTAGTAGAGTGGAAGTGTAGTTTGTTTACCTCTGATAGACTAGTTTTACATGTGTGTATCTGAAACTGCAGCATGTATGTACTGATGATCTAGACCAATCTCGACAGGCGTTCTACTGTATGTTATGCACCTTCAAAAATTCTGCTGTCTAGCCGAGTACATTCTGACGAAACACAAGCCAGTAGGGCAGATATCAGGGCAGATTATTTCATAAAGTACCTTGGCTGATAGCATCATCCTTTCGATCTTCGCGAATCCCTCATCCATGCTTCCGCTACCTTGGTTTCTCTTTGGTGAGATAATGACGGAAACTGAAGATAATTGCTACAGGATCATCTGGCATTTTCTTAACCAATCACCAGACCGAGTATCTGTTCTTGATGAAAGCAGTTTGGGAATCACAGACAACTTAACCAATCACCAGACTGGGTATGTTTGCTAATACTTTTGTAATAATCTTGTAGCACACATTTAGCAGACAAAATGGTCTGAATTTCTGAATGACATTTGTATCTGGAACCTTAGGAATCAGGGCAATAATGCCATGATTCAATCTCTCAAGGCCCAAGTTGTCAGAATGGAAAGCATTGATAAGATTCAGCAGGTTGAACTTGATCTTTCAAAATTCTTGAAAAAAATCAATTGGAAGAACATCAGGGAAAACTGCATTATTATGCTTCATTCCAAAGATAGCCACAAAAATGTCCATAGACAATTTCTTAGTCAGCATCTTCCTGCCACCCTCATTGAACTGAGAACACTGAATACATCAAGTTTAATGGAGTTGATCTCAGCGGGGCCAAACATTTTTTTGTAAAGTTATGTTTCAATAAGATCAGTCTCTTACTTTAACTCAACCTCGTCAGCAAAAGGAGAGGAAATGTAGTTCTTCGTCTTACTTCCACTGGCTTTCAGATGAAAAATGACTTGTATTACCATCACCATCTTTAAAATCTTTTTCTGTAGATATACATGTTATGGCGTCAGTGATGGGTTTGTCTTTGGATGCCGGGACGGCGGCCCCGGTCGGTGGGCTACCTGCTTGGCTCTGGAGCGAGCTCCATTGTGACGGTGGTTCCTTCAGCACTTGACCATGAGGGTGGCGAGTGGAGTAGCGGCAGGAGCTCTAACCTTCTCTCTTCCAGTAGAAATGGCGATGCCCTGGTTTGAACGAGCCGGTCTTTGTCGCAGTGGTGACCTAGGTGTCTCATGGTGGAGCTGGTGAGTTCCCGAGCGAAAGCTTCACGCTTTGACACTAGCGTCGGCGATGCCCCGCGGGTGCCACTGTCGTTATGAGGATGTTGTCATAGATCTCTTCCCCGTGCCAGGTCTCCGGGAGAAACTCCATGTCTATGGACTCGGCAGTGGGACGCTTGACGCCGTCACCCTCATGGAGGCGTTGTCATAGAGCTCAAGGGTCGTCCATCGGGACACGACAATGTATTTATAATCACAATGTATTTATAATCGATCTATATATTTCATATTATAATTTGACATTTGCTTTGTTTTTATTGAAAAGGATAATATATATTAACATCAAGGAGATACCAATTACACCCAGTTTCTGCACCAATAAGAAGTCACCAAAACATCCAGAATAAACACAAACCAAAAAGAAAACAAAAAAGAAAGAAAAAAATGGCCTCGGCAAAGTGATCAACTCTTCTCAGCAGCATCAGCACACAACCACCACCAAAGACATCACCCAAAAAATATAAAAGGCCTCGAAAAGCGACACCTTAAGAAGGAAACAGTGCACAAGCGCCGTCGTCATCTGATCCAAGATCATAGGTCTTCACCCTAGAGAAAGACCGAGCTCTCAAAACAATACTTTCAACAAGGCAATTGCGAGGCACAACAAATTAAGGCCAGAACTTAGGTTCTCACCCTGAAAGTCATGACTCGGCACCCAAGGAGCACCATCAAAAATGAAATCCTCCTGTGTTGCTGCCCCCACTTAACACTGCTGCTACTGAAAGTTATCAAACATCTGGCTGACTCCATCGCCTTCAAGGCCCACTCCGCCTTATTGATCCTCCGATCTTAGCCATCAAGAGTTTCTCCGCCACTGCTTGTGCCATGGAAATCAAGATGCAGACATGTCCCATGGTGTCAACAAACAACAGAGCTTCGCATCGCACCCTCCTAGAGCCATGTAGGCTGGTATAGACGCGCACGACTGGATACTATCCGATCCAGATATCCTTGGGCAAGATCTTCGACAGTAGTTCCGGAACACGTCGATGGCCAGATCGAGGAGGACCAATCATGCAGATCGTTGACGTGATGCGATGAGAGCACAAGGACCGCCACCACACCGCTGCCTAAACCACGGCGATGCCATCGCCGCCACGACGGAGGACCGACCCTCGCTATCCACAGCCCGCGACTCCAAGCGCCAGATCTGACGGAACCGGCACCAGCCGCCCCTCCATCACGCTGCGCAGGTCCGCCCCACCATCTTCGCCACGCAGCCACCGCCGTGTCCATCCAACGCCACGCCCAAGGCCCGGTTGTTCGAGATGTCGCCGCAACGCCCTGCGGGAGCATCACGCTCCCTGCCCGCTCACCACGTCCCGCACCCGTAGCCTCCCCGTCCACTCGCCACGTTCTCCCGCTGACTCCAGCTAGGCTTCGCCCGGTGATGCCCTTTGTCGACGACGAGGGGAGGGGGGGGGGGGCAGGAAGGAGGTACGGGCGGCGGCGGCTAGGGTTTCGCCCAGCCGCCCGTGGGAGCGACTTGGGAAATCTGTTTCCAGTACATACGTCTCTCACGGCGAGTTGGGCGAATTCGATGCGTTGTCTGTTACGAATAGGAAAGGAGGGTCTTCTCACAATCTTATGTCTTTTGATCGTGTACTTTGGTTTATTGTGTTTTATCTACATAAAACGGGACGAGCACCTGTTAAAAAGAGAGCAACTCTACCACAAAACAAGTCAACCCATTCGTGAAGATAGGAAGAAATATATTTTTATTGCTTATGGCTTGGTCTTTTTTTCGTGGCCTTTGTCCTTGTTTTCCAAAAGAAAAGCAAACAACAAGTTATTCTTCTCTCTCTTGGTCAAGAGTCAAACCCCTCTTCCCTCATGGTCTTCTCCGTCGCGGCATAAAAAATGGCCAAGAAGTGCCGGAAGCGCCGGCCCAGCTCCTCTTCCTCACTTCATCTCGACCCCGTCAGGCGGCTGCAATGGCGGAAGAGGGGAACAGCGCGGGAGGGTGCGGCGTCCGGGTGTGCGTCACCGGTGGAGCCGGGTTCATCGGCTCCTGGCTCGTCAGGAAGCTGCTCCAGGCAGGGTACACCGTCCACGCCACCCTGCGGAGCGTCGGTACGCGCGCTCCATTAATTAGCTCTGCCATAGCGTTGGTGATGTGATTTCTAGCTGCGATTCGTCGACTCTGGCGCCGCCGGGCTGATCCGATCTGGTTGTTGTGGCAGGGGACGAGGGGAAAGCGGGGCTGCTGCGGCGGCTCGTCCCCGGCGCCGCGCCGCCGGAGCGGCTGGTGCTGTTCGAGGCCGACCTCTACGACGCCGCCAGCTTCGCGCCGGCCATCGCCGGCTGCCAGTTCGTCTTCCTCGTCGCCACGCCCTTCGCGCACGAGGCCGCCGCCTCCAAGGTCAGTCAGTCAAACTGAAACTGAAACTGAAACTCAAACTCACATCCCGCGATTCGATCTGCTATTTGTGGCCGTAGGCTTGTAGCGCGGATAGATTCGATTGATCTGCAGTATCCATTCATTATCCGGTGACTGATCACCAGCTGAATCATCCGGGATTTGAGGTTAATTCTTGAATTGTTGTGCCTGTTTCGTGAGCACATGGCTGTGGACAAATACAGTTTCAGAATTCAGAATCCAACTAGTCGATGTTGATCGGGTCACTTTGGCTGGCAGTACAAGACTTCAGGGGAAGCCGCCACAGAAGCGGTGCGCGTCATCCTCCGGCTATGCGCGGAATCTAAGACGGTGAAGCGCGTCATCCAGCATCGGTGTCGGCCGCTTCGCCGCTCACAAAGTCCTCCACCGCCGCCTCTGCGGTGTACAGGGATTTCATCTCTGAATCTTGTTGGACTGATCTGGACGTCGATTACCCTCTTCGTAACGCGCACTTCGATGTAAGTAGTAGTGATCTTGTCCTTCAAACTAGCATGGATTCATGATCTGTACATCAGATGCAAAATGCCAATCTTAGCACCTACAGAAGAACAAATTCATACCAACATCTGATGGTGACAGTGTTGGGTGCTCATCTGTAGAAGTACATAGAGTCAAAGATCCTGTCAGAGAAGGAGCTCCTCAGCTACAGCGATGGCGAGAGCCCGGCGTTCGAGGTGGTCACACTTCCCTTGGGCCTTGTCGCGGGGGACACAATCCTCGGCCACCTCCCGGAAACAATTGAGAGTGCTGTGGCACCGGTGACCAAGCAAGAGCCCTACTTCATGCTACCGAGGATTGCACAGAGGCTGTTGGGCTCAGTGTCACTAGTGCACGTCGACGATGCCTGCGCCGCGCTTGTCTTCTGCATGGAGCAGCCATCCATGGCTGGCCGGTTCCTCTGCTCCGCCGCCTACCCGACAATCCATGACATCCTGGACCACTACGGCAGCAAGTACCCCCATCTGGACCTCCTTAGAGAGTAAGCCCTGAATTCTTCCCCTGCAAACTATCAAGAATTATGAATTCGTTCGTATTGTACATGCCCTTCTATGATTTAATATGACGTTTTTTTACACTGCCAAGCACCTTATACAAAGTTACAGAGGGAGTACATTTTTTGTCGATCTCTCGATCCATTGATTCATCGTGAACTTCTCCTGAAATTCGATGACATCAGTGATGATGTGTTGTGTTGCTGCAATCGACTGACTAGCTGAATTGGTGCCAGGGCTGATGAGGTAGCGAGGGTGCAACCTGAGAGCAACAAGCTTGGGGAGCTGGGCTTCAGGTACAAGTATGGGGTGGACGAGATTCTAGACGAAAGCATCGAGTGTGCTGTGAGGCTGGGCTCCCTGGATGCATCCAAGCTTATCGTGCAGCAGGAGTGATGAACTCAATGGTGTGCAGGGCAAGTGACCATAGTATCCTCCTTAATTGTTCAGCATTTTACAGTAACACATGTACCAAAAGAAGAAAAACGATACATAAATAACAGAGAGGCTTTTTTTTACTGGCAGCTTAAGGTTAGTTTGCTCTTTGATTTTTGCTCTGGAAATAGGTGCACATTCATATCATCGCTGAAATCTTTGCATTTTTCATGTAATCTAATGCACGAGTTAAACACATAAAGGAAATTTCTTTATCATGCCAAAGAACTATGAACCAGCACATTTACAATACTTATCTTCAAATTGTTTCTACCCGAAAAATGGAAAGCCCTGGGTATAAAAAATCCCTGTTTAAATAATCGTTCGATTAACCAGTTAACTTGTCGATTAATCCATACTCGTAGCGTCATTGAGTAGCCAATAAACTGATAAATCGTCCGATTAACTGATTAATTGGCCGATTAATTTGATGACTAGCCTAAAAATAACAGGAAACAGAGGCCCATGCAATACTCCCAAGACGATACCAAAGTACCAAGGTCCTTTCTTCAGTCATAGGGAGTAGTACTGAAGTAACAAGCATACACAAAACTATGTTAATTAATAACAGGTATTACTTTAGGAGTTACGACCTTTGGAGGAGGAGATCTAAAATAACATTTCTACAACTAAAAATGCAATGGGTAACTTTTTAAGGAAATGATGGACTGCATTCCTGTCAGACAAAAGAATTCCTTCACTCGAAGAACATGACCAAGACTTAACAGCGCCATCCGTAGTAGTAATAGTAGCATAATAGACACATAGTCCATAGATCAGAACATTGTCACTCGAAGGAACACTACAGAAGTCATTATAATAGCATGCTAGATAGATACTCCATATAGTTTAGAACATTAGCATGATATGATTCCAGACATCTGATGGGCGGCAGAGGTTGAGGCACGTTGCGGGCAGCTTGGGCTACGGCCGGTCGCCTCTGAAGTGGCCAGTGGTGGTGGCGACGTGGTAGTAGTGGTGTTCTTATGAAGTTATGATGGTGGCTGGGCCGGTTGCCTCTCGGTGGGCTCAGGCGTGGGGTGCTCTCCTCCCATGGGTATGTTATGATGCGAGTAAACCTGAGAATAGTTTGACATCCAAACTAAACCCAGCCCAAATCATATGACTACACCTCCAGCAACCAAACCAAACTAAACCAAAATAATTAATCTAGCATCCAAACCAAACCAAACTACATGCGTTTTCCACCCAGACCAATCCAAACCATATGCCATTTATGGATTTAACCCATAGTTTCAATCCATGGACAAGGAATAAGAGTAGCAACCCAGTTTTACTAGGAAAAGGATAGCTTGCCCTTTCAGGACGAGCTGAAAGCACGTGTAAAACTTACATTTTATCTGAATCTCTATTTGGTTTAATCTCTCACAAGAAGATCAGTTGCCGATTGTAAAAAATACGATGGAGAACAATAACGGAGGCAGTATTTGATTTGGCCTCTGAACAAGAAGAAAAATTGACTACGGCAATTTCCTTCCTGCCATCTTACTCAAGCCTTTCGTCTTGACTTTATCGATCGTTGGTGCTGCTATTTCTCACCGTTCCTTCAAATGAAGAATCATCGATCATGTAGTTGGAGCTTCAGACCCAACACACAATTAAAGATTAGAGATTCAACGAGATAGTGATATGACAAATTATGGAGCTTTCTTGCTAACAACAAGAGAACAACTGGTACGGACATGAATCGATTAGAGATCCTCTGAGGGATGGGAAGGTCGCGACCAAGCTCCAGTCGGGCGGCTGGCGGCGGCGAAAGATCCCGCTTGGCGGCGGCGGGTGGCGGGCGGTGGAGGCACTCCTGGCTAGGTCAGGCTGCGTTGTCGATTTGGTCCTCGATCCGGTTTCAGACTATGGATCGAAACGGTCTGAGACTAGTTTGGTTCCTGTCCAGACTGGGCCAACCCAGTCCAACAATAGTTAAAGCCCAGGCCAAATTAAATTGATTTAGGGACTTGTATAGCCCATTTCGTCCAATCCAAAAGCCGCCCAATACAAAAACTGACTGAAACTCTGGTTTCAGTCCAAACCGTTCCCAGCCTTAGATGCGAGTATATTGGTTTAAGCGGCGACCCTCGGCGATGGGTCGGCGGTGGCAGACCGCGTCGTTAGGAGCGGAAGGAGGTGACTGCGATTGAGAGACTCGGAGGCGACGGCTGCCACGGGGACATCTGAGGTGCCGGATGTCACAGCCCTCCCCCGCCCCCACGGTCTGGATCTAGACGACCAAATCTGATGGTGCCATGCATGTCCCTCCCAGTAGAGTTGGCCTGGCCGCTGGTGGATGGGTTAACACAGCCCCCCTGGTCGGGGCTTGTGTCTCCTCGTGCATGCTCTAGGTCACCACCAACCATGTCGACGTGGACATTCTTGGGTTGGTTGGGGTGACGTTTGCATGTTATGGCGGTGGTGATGAGTTCGTCTTTGCTGGGAAGGTGGCTCCGTTTGGTGGCCTACCCAGTTGGCTCTCTAGTGGACTCTATCGTGGCGGTGGTGGCTTCAACTCTTAGTCGTGAGGGCGGCAAATGGAGTACTGGCTTCAACTCTTGCCTGCTCTCTTCTAGCGGAAGTGGCGGCGCCCATATCTGGTTTGGACGGGCCAGTCTTCGTCGCGGTGGTGACCTAGGTGTCTAATGGTGGTGCTGGCGAGTTCCCGAGCAAAAGCTTCGCGCTTTGACACAGGCAACGACGCCGGCCGCTGGCGCCGCTGTCCTCTTGAGAACTTTGTTGCGAATATCTTCCATGCTAGGGCTCCGACTGAAAATCCATGTCACCCTCTTGGAGGAATTGTGTGGAGCTGAAGCGCCGTCCATCGGGCTGCGGCAATGTATTAGTCATTCTATGCTTCATACTGTATCTTTACTCTCCAGATTTGCTTTGTAACAGTGTCTCCTCACTACCTTGTATTAACGGGAGGAAAGCCTCTTTCAAAAGAGAACAACTCAACGTCTCAACCGTACCTAGCCATAAGTCGGGGGGCCAGGCCTAATAAAGCCCGTAGAAAAAAAACCTAGGCCCGTGCCGGCCAGGCCGTCGGGCCTAGATTTCACGCTTAAACCTCGCCAATCGGATGAAAAGCTCGTCAGGCCTTGGGCCTCTTCCCTAAAATGCAAATATGCCAAGCCCAAGCCTGGCCTTCAGGCTCAAAACTTAGGCCTAGCCCAGCCCGGGGCAAGACCGGGCCAAGATCGGGTCGGGTCGGCCAGGCCGGGTTTTCCATGGCCAGGTATAGTCTGAATCACAAAACCAGTCAACTCCTTCATGTGAGGAAAGAGGAAAATATACTTTTTTTATTCCTTATATATTACGGCTTGGCCCTATTTTTCCAGGCCTTTCACCATTTTCTCCTTGTTTTTCCAAAAGAAAAGCGAACACCAAGTTCTTCTCTCTCGCGGTCAACAGTCAACCGCCTTGCCCCTCACGGTCTTCTCTCTCGCGGTATAAAAATGGCCAAGAACCGCCTGAAGCGGCAGCCCAGCTCCTCCTCCTCACTTCACAGCAGCTTATCCCCACCCGGTCAGCCAGGCGGCAGCAATGGCGGAAGAAGGGAAGAGCACGGGCGGGCGCGGCGTCTGTGTGTGCGTCACCGGCGGCTCCGGGTTCATCGGCTCCTGGCTCGTCAGGAAGCTGCTCCAGGCAGGCTACACCGTCCACGCCACCCTGCGGAGCATCGGTACGCGCGTTCCATTAATTAACTCGCCGTAGGTGATGAAGTTTGTAGCCGCGTGTCTGATTCGCCGGCTGATCCGATCTGGTTGGTGTGGTTGGTTGCAGGGGATGAGGGGAAAGTGGGGCTGCTGCGGCGGCTCGTCCCCGGCGGCGCGCCGGCCGAGCGGCTGGTGCTGTTCGAGGCCGACCTCTACGACGCCGACAGCTTTGCGCCGGCCATCGCCGGCTGCCAGTTCGTCTTCCTCGTCGCCAACCCCTCCTCGCACGAGGCCGCCGCCTCCAAGGTCAGTCAAACTGAAACTGAAACTGAAAATTCCGGCACTTCGATCTGTCATCCGTGTTTGTAGCGTAGAAAGATTCGATTGATGTCCGGTATCAGTTCTTGATCCGGTCGCTGATCGCAAACTGAATCGCATGGAATTTGTGAGATCAATTTGGGGGAAAAGCATAGGGCTGTGCACAAATACAGTTTCAGAGTTCATACTGTTAACTTCTTCAGAGTCCACCAGTCGATGCTGATGAGTCATTTCGCTACTTTCTGCTGGCAGTACAAGACTTCGGCGGAAGCCGCGGCGGATGGGGTGTGCGTCATCCTCCGGCTATGCGCGCAATCTAAGACGGTGAAGCGCGTCATCCACACCGCATCGGTGACGGCTGCTTCGCCGCTGACAAAGTCCTCCAGCGCCGCGACCGCGGTGTACAGCGATTTCATCTCTGAATCTTGTTGGACTCTGCTGGATGTCGATTACCCTCTCCGGAGCGTGCATTTCGATGTAAGTGGTAGTGTTCTTCTTGCCCTTCAAACTGAAGCATGGATTCATGATCTGTAGTTCTGTACATTAGGTGCAAAATGATAATCTTAGTGGCAACATCATCATAGTGACAGTGTTGGGTGCTCATCTGCAGAAGTACATAGAGTCCAAGGTCCTGTCAGAGAAGGAGCTCCTCAGCTACAACGACGGCGAGAGCCCGGCGTTCGAGGTGGTCACCCTGTCGCTGGGCCTCGTCGGGGGCGACACGGTGCTCAGCCACCTCCCAGAGACGGTGGAGAGCATGGTGGCCCCGGTAACCAAGCAAGATCCCTACTTCATGCTGCCGAGGATCCTGCAGAGGCTGCTGGGCTCGGTGCCGCTGGTGCACGTTGACGACGTCTGCGCTGCGCTCATCTTCTGCATGGAGCAGCCCTCCATCTCCGGCCGGTTCCTCTGTGCCGCCGCCTACCCGACGACCCTCGACATCCTAGACCACTACAGCAGCAAGTACCCCCACCTTGAACTCCTGAGAGAGTAAGCACTGAATTCTTCCTCTGCAACAGAGAATCATTATGCATTCCATTGGTTCATCGTTGAATTTCTCATGAAATTTGGTGATATCGCGCTGCTGCAATCGGCTGACTGGCTGAATTGGTGCATGGCAGGACTGATGAAGTAGCCAGGGTGCACCCCGAGAGGAGCAAGCTTGGGGAGCTGGGCTTCAGGTACAAGTACGGGGTGGAGGAGATACTAGACGAAAGCATCGACTGTGCTGTGAGGCTGGGCTCCCTGGATGCATCCAAGCTCATCGTCCAGCAGGAGTGATGAACTCAATGGTGTGCAGGGCAAGTGATCATAGCATGCTCTTTACTTGTTCATTATTTTACAGTACCACATGTACTACTAAAAGAAGAAAAACAATATATAAATAACAGAGATGCTTTTCTATTTACTGGCAACTTAAGGTTAGCTTGTTCTTTGATTTTTGCTCTGGAAATCTGTACACATTCATATCATCGCTGAGATCTTTGGATTTTCCATGTAATTTAATACATGAGTTAAACAGATAAAGGCACACATCTTTATCATGGCAAAGAACTATGAAACTACACAATTACCAATGCTCATCTTCAACTTGTCTCTACTCGAAAAACGGGAGGTCTGGACACGAAAAACAACAGGAAACAGAGGACCAAAGTAGCAAGGTTCTTTCTTCAGGCACAGGGAGCAGTGAAGTAACAAACATACACAAAACTGTGTTAATTAATAACAGGTATACTATTGTAGGAGTTATGGCCGAATTGCACACTGAGCAACTCGGGACTGTCGGCTGTACGACGATGGGCACTTGAGAAGATTGAAATGATGGCCTGGGAATCATGGATCTGCAGCGTTTCGGTAGGGCACTCCGCCTCGGATGGGCCTGGTCTGAGACTTCGAGTGGATGGACAGAAGTAGACCTTGGGTTGGCTGTGGCACGCCGTGTGACAGCACTGAACTGACCTATCTCTCTTCAATGCCTCCGCTGTGATCAGCACCGGATATGGAGCGACTTAGAGGTCTTGGCACTCCAGATGGCTTAATGAAAATGCTCCGCCCGATATAGCTCCTGATCTTTTCCCGCTTGCTCGCAAGAAGAATATCTCTGCCGCATCTGCCATCGTCCAGGGGACTTGGATGGATGTCTGTGCCATCTGTGCCATCGTCCAGACTCCGGTGCTCTGCAGCTTCATCAGTTCATTGGCTTGTGGCTCCTTCTCCGTGATGTCCAACTTACTGTCGAGCCCAACAAGGTCTCTTGGCGTTGGACTCCCAGCCTGCAATGCAGCGCTAGTTCTGCCTACCTCCAGCAACACACAGGATGCTATGCAACTACAAAGTTTCAGAAACTGTGGAAAGGTAGAGTCGAGCCTAAATGCCGTTTCTTCATGTGTCTATTATGCTTTGGGATAGAATCCTCGCCAACGACAACCTACAAAAAAGTGGTTGGCCAAACAATGGGGAGGTTAACTTTTGCGATCGAGAGGAAGAAACCCTAGGTCACCTGATCCTGCAATGCACCTTTGCCTGTCAGGTATGGCTCCTGATCACGGACTGCCTGGCTCTGCCGGCGCCCCTCCTGCAGAATGACTGCAGAATGCAGATGCTCCCTGGCATCTTGGTGGAATGATGTCGCCTCCCTGCTCCCCAAATACCACACTTCAGTGGCAATCTATGGTTGTTGGCACATCTGGAAAGAGCGGAATAGGCGTGTTTTCGACGACTCCTGCTGCACTGCCGAGCAGGTTCTCGGCATGATCAAGGCTGTTATGGTAGCGGCTCATTCCTGCATCACATGCGATACCTTTGGCGAAAATGAGCCGGAGCCAGAACCGGATTAGATTTGGCAGTCTCAGTTTTTCCCTTTGGCATTTGGGAGCCACAATCCCATCTCTGTAACTGAACTTCATTGCTTCTCTTTCTGAAATGCATCGGCAGTACACCTGAGCACCAGATATGAAACTAATAGCCTATGGAGGAAGATCCAGAATAACATTTCGACAACAAAAAATGCAATGTGTATCTTTACGGAAGTGCATTCCTGTCAGACCACGATTGAACAACAGCGATCCGTAGTACTAATACTAGCATAACAGGCAGATACTCACTGTTCAGAACATTAGCAAATTGAAAGTAAATTTGGGCAACAGGAGGGAACATTACAGAAGTTATGATAGTAGCATACTAGTACATAGATACTCCATAGTTCAGAATATTAGCATGATATGATGTTCCAGATAATGGCAGTGCTGAACTGCTGATGCAACCATCCAAAATGTTCAGTTCAACCGCTAGTAGTAACAAGTACCGAGATTCTTTCTTTGGTCATAGGGATTACTGAAGTAACAAATATACACAAAACTGTGTTAATTAATAAAGTGCTAGATACATCAATTTCAATTTGAGCGACAAGTAATTCTGGACGGATGGAGTATTACTTTAGGAGTTACGGTCGAATTGCACATTGAGCAGTAGAGATCAAACTAATAGCCTATGAATCGAGGAATAGATCCAGATCTACAACTAAAAATGCAA
This sequence comes from Triticum urartu, assembly GCF_003073215.2. Taxonomy (NCBI): domain Eukaryota; kingdom Viridiplantae; phylum Streptophyta; class Magnoliopsida; order Poales; family Poaceae; genus Triticum; species Triticum urartu. Next base: position 676,396,090 of record NC_053028.1, read on the forward strand.
TGGGTAAGTTTTAAGGAAATGATGGAGTGCACTCCTCTCAGACAAAAGAATTCCTTCATCCAAAGAGCATGACCAAGACTGAACAACACCGTCCGTAGTAATAATACTAGCATAATAGACATGTACTCTATATATCATAGAATTGGCAATCTGGAAGCAAATTTGGGCAAGAACACTACAAAAGTCGTTATAATAGTAGCATACTAGATAGATACTCCATAGTTTAGAACATTAGCATGATATGATGTTCCAGACATGATAACAAGCACCAAAAGATGACGGTGTGGTGCTACTGCGACCATCCAAAATGTCCGGTTCTACCACTAGTAGTAACAAGTAAGCGGAGGAAGATATACTCCAACGGGACAACAAACCAAGGTTGAAGAGCATTCACGCATGCCCTGTGGAGAATGGAGGCTCCCCATCTTCTCGCTTCCCACGAAACGGAATTGGAGTAATGCTCTCTTGAAGACGATGCGGAGTAAGCTCCATATGGTACAGTATCTTTCTGAAGTTTGCCATTCCTACAAGTTTGCCATGGACGTCGTAGTGTGACACATATTCATTGCAAAACTAGACCAGCAGTTCATGGTCGTTGAGCACGTTCATTCCACGGAATATTGCTGTAGTTGACTCCAGTGGGTGTGTTGTTCCCTTTTTCTTCTCCTTCATGATTCAGTTTAACCACAAATGGCCGTGATGCCGCCATCGCTGCCACGTCAATCGGGTACTTGAGGTCCCAGATTTCGGCCTCGTAGTCCTCCATTGCCCTGACATCCAAGGCGGTGAATTGGCAATCGTAGCTGCACAAAGCAAGCTTCTCCTCCATGTCGAACAACTTCTAACAACTTCTCGAGATGCCTGGGACTGCGCATACACCGGAACGACTCGGCTGCTGTGTCAAACACAATGATGTCTGTGCCACCTCTCGTCACGTCACAGACACCGTCAGGATTCGAGTGCATGTTGCCATGGTGGTAGACCGGTGGACGGTAGAAGCACAACTTTGCCTCTCGAATTTTTTTTTTCTTCCACAGAAGTATATTTGCTTCTCGTGGAGGCACATATACTTCCGCGAGAAGCACAATTGTGCCTTTTGGAAAAAGAAATGTCTAACAGCTTCCGGGTGCCTCTACACCCTCATGAACAGTAATTTCATATAAAATTAAAAAAATGAAAAAAATCTGAAACTTTCAGGGATCAAAGAGTATCAAAGGTTTGATGTTCCTGCAAAGTTTCAGCTACAAATAACCTTCGTGGAGCCCTCATAAAAAATCACTGCTAAAAAATGTACATAAATTTTGACAATGATTTTGTTTTTTTATTTGAGTGCTCTTAGAATGTTATTTTTAGCTAAAACTTTGCAAGATCGTATAAAGTTTCATGACGTTCGATGTCCCAAAGTTTCAGTTCTTTTTGAATTTGTTTTAAATTTACTGTTCATAGAGGGTGTAGGGGCACCCGGGTGCTGAAAATCCTATCTCACAAAAGAAAAAAAACACATGTTTTTTCTTTCTTTCACAAAAAGCACAAATTTGCTTCCGCGGGAAGCACAGTCATGCCTCTCGAAAAGAAAGAGAAAAAAAAATTATTTTTGCTTTCATGAGAAGCACATATTTCCTTGTTGCGGAGGCACAAATTTACATCCGCGAGAAGCACTGAAATTTTCTCAGCGGAGGGAAAAACAGTTAGGCCTGGGGAGCAGCCATGATAGGTGTTAAATATATCCATTGATGGTGGAGCTAAATCAGCAGGTTTTATATATGGATCCCAATGTATATACTTATACCAGACAGTACAAAATAATCCTGCGTATTCTAGAAAAGCAAAATAACCATACACATACGACTTAGAATTCTCATCAGAAAATGGTATTACTATTTCAACCAACTTGTTTATGATTTCACGTTTCAAAAGGGATTTCAAACCAAGACCGGTATGTCCTATGTGAGAATCGCTGAATCCTCATAGCGAAGTGAGCTTTGTGACTTTTAGTAGGGTTGTATCGTCCGTCTTCAACATTCATCCATAAGACTTATTTATTCGATTCATTGTATCTCGAACAGAGGTAAGTCCAGCTTCCTCCTCTTTTCTTTCTTTTTGTTAGTGGCTTTCTCTTTTTAGAAGTCAAACTCTAGACCTGGCAAAAGTCCTACCCTTTCTTGTAGCAGAGCTACGTCCTGATCGATTGTATCATGCTCTTTCGGGTGGAGGCACCTCTAATGTAATCTTCGTCCATAGGAAGGAGGACTTCCACAGAAAAACAAAAGTTGTATGCCAAAAAGAGACAGTATGAATTTAGGTCCAAAAGGATCACGCCCATGATACTCAATTGTGTCAGCCAAACCAAGCTGGTACACCATCCAGTCAGAATAAAACAAATGAGAAGAAATAGGACGTACCTCTTTCTCTATATAAACATCTCACCTATCAAACTCAAGCAAGAATCGAACCGCTAGTTTTCTGTGGCCATGGGAACCGGCTGAGATAGTTGAATGGGCTAAGCTCCTATGAATGAAACACCCATCCTGCTAATCCCAAACTCTAATGTGCTTGACTTGGAAGTAGGCCACTCTTTCACTGTGACTGTGAGGGTCCACATAATTGTAGGATTATATGGATATCAGTGCTTTTATTCAATTCCCGCTGGTTAGATGTGTGGGGCAGAGGGCTCGTAGTACCCCTCTTTTCTTGATACAACATTTTCTTCGCTTCGGTAACCCGTCGGTCGGTACGTGCCAATCCCAGAAAATTGGGATACGACAAAGGTTCCCGTAGAGTGCTTCGAAAGGTGCCATTTCAATGCTAGACTGATGGCAGTTGTTGTAAGCAAACTCGGCTAATGTATCTCTATGCCTATTTAGTAGGCCTGCTCATTGATGCTCTTTGGGCCGATTGTATCGGGGGGGGGGCGGGGGCGTGCAGGGGGGGGGGGGGGGGGGGATGTTGTGTTGGCTGGGTTGCGGGCGGATAAAAGCGGACATGGGGACTCAGGTCGGGGCACACAGTGTAACTAAGAGAGCCATTCCATTGAAAAGAAGGATCTGCAAAGTACAGCTCACAAAAGGAGAAAAATAAAAAATAAGCAACTCAAAGCCACAACCGGCTGGACGAAAGGACATTAAGGACCTATCCTATTATGTGACCGCCATCCAAACCGGTTGAAAATAACCCATGCTACCATCTCCCACCGGTTGCACCTAGTAGCCAGCTGTTCCCTGGAGCCCGTAGGAGTGAGGAACGACCACGTATGGATCCATGTCGTAGCCCTGAAGATAACCTGCAAGAAGTTAATCATAGAAAGTCTGTTAAAAACTATATCATTCCTGCAGTTTCATATAGCCCAAAGAAGTGCACATATTCCAATCCAAATACTTAACGCAATATGAGTAGTCACTCCATTTAGCCACTTCCCAAGCAACGCGTCAATGCTAACTGGAGGGGTAATATTAAAGGCTATATGAACAGACCGCCAAAGTAACTTCGCGAGAGGGCAATCAAGAAATAAGTGTTGGATTGTTTCATCGTGAACACAAAAACAACATCGTGAACTGCCTACCCATCGCCGCTTTAATAAGTTATCTTTGGTAAGAATCACTTGCTTGTGTACAAACCACATAAAATTTTTAATTCGCAAGGGAACCTTAAGTTTCCAAATGTGTATCGATCTTGGGATTGAGCCAGAATTAATGAGTTCTAAGTACATCGATTTGACCGTAAACACTCCATTACCCGTTAGCTTCCAGTTCAATGTATCTCCTTGATCTGAGAGTTGAACGTCCATCAACCTCCTTACTAAGTGTAACCAGGAATCCCATTGTTCCCCTACTAGAGACCTCCTGAACTGGATATTCAAAGGTACCGTCTGCAAAACCGCTGCTACGTAATTCTCCTTACGTTGAGCAATATGATACAGGGAAGGATATTGGAGAGCTAGCGGTGTGTTGCCTAACCATGTATCCTCCCAAAACCTTGTTGTTGTTCCGTCCCCAACAATGAATTTCACCCTATGGAATAACACGTCTTTCACTCTCATGAGTCTCTTCCAAAAGGGTGAATCATTAAGTCTTACGGTAACATGAGCTATAGTTTTAGAGTGCAAGTATTTATTTTTTAGGATTTGTGTCCACATACCCTCGGATTCCTGTGATAGCCTATATAACCATTTGCTCAACAGGCATTTATTTTTAATCTCGAGGTTCTCGATCCCAAGACCCCCCCCCCCCCTGGTCTTTTGGTCGACAAATAATATCCCATCTTGCTAGGCGATACTTTGTCTTAACCTCATCTGACTGCCAGAAAAAACGAGATCGATAGAAGTCTAGTCTCTTGCGTACTCCTTTAGACACCCAAAGAAAGAAAGAAGGAACATTGGCATACTCGTGAGTACTGAATTTATCAATACTAGCCGTCCTTCATATGACATAAGCTTATCCTTCCAGCAGCTTAGTTTCTTCTCGAATCGATCCTCGATACATTTCCATTCCTTATTAGTTAATTTCCTATGGTGTATTTGAATGCCTAGATAGCTGAACGGTAATGACCCCAGTTCACAACCGAAAAGTTGCTTGTAGCTGTCTTGGTCATCTTTGGCTCTACCAAATAAGCAGAACAATTCACTCTTGTGAAAGTTGATCTTTAGACCAGATAGTTGTTCAAATAGGCATAACACTAGTTTCATTTCCTTGCCTTTGCGAGGTCATGTTCCATGAAGACAATGGTGTCCATTTAGCTATTCTTCCTACAGAGGGCACTACTGGCAAATAATAACCTTTCCACCGGCGAGAAAAAGAGACAGAGGCCCCTAGCTCGGCTCTTTTAGAACCAATTTCCATCTTTCCACTGACAGCAGCGAAGAGCTCCCCTTCACTAGGTATGTTTTTTTTGGGTTCATAATGGTGGTCTAGCTAGGAATTGAAGGGAACTACTATAGAGTGTGGAATAAGCTACAAGGATTAAAACTACGAAGTTTTCTTTAGATAACCTTAATCACACCCGCTATTCCTCATGACCAGCTAGCGGCCAGAGAAAACGAACAACCTCAAAAAAAGATTTGAGCTACCATGTATAATTGTAATTTTATTTTCAAAGTAGAGAGTCGAATAGAGAGGCTCATAGTCTAGTCAAGTTTGCATATTCTTTAGGTCAAGGGTGCCATTTGTGGGTTGGTCAACACCTGATCCGAGATGTATTCCACTATCTGTGGTTTTTGATCAATACATTTCATTCTACCCCTAAAAAAGATTTTTCTCAAGAAAGAAAACCTAAAAAAAGATCAGAGAAAACGAACCGGCTGCCCCTTTCCTTGGAAGAACCCTATGAAGAGGAACCCTATCGGCCGACACCGTCGTGCCCCACTGGCCCCTTGCCGTGGTGACCCGACGACCCCGTTCGCCCTGGCCAGCTCGTCCCCTGCGAGCCCCTTCTGCTGCTGGCAGCCCAAGCCTTCCCGACTGCCCAGCCATGTCCGACGAGGGCGCATGTCAGCGACCCCAGTGAGGCTGCAGGAGTGCAGGCTGCACCGCGGCGGGCGAGGAGGTGACCCTGGCAACGCGACCTTACACGTAGAGAAAGAGCGGCAGAGGCAGTTTATGGCAGAAGCAGTTTCTGTCAAAGGTATCCTTCATCCAAATCCTAAAATTTCTTTCTAGATGCCACTGTATGTTTGATGATAATCTTTGATTCTTATTGCTTTCTGCTTTTCAGCATATACATGGAAATCAATTTAGACATTTAATAATTTTTGTTGCTATATAATTTTACAGGAAGGCAAGATGAATAAAATATTTATTGCTTTCCACGTATATTATGTTGCCGCTGTGACGTCGAGACCTTCTTCCCTCCGCCTGCTTCTCCCCACTGGTAGTCCGCTCGGCTGATCCATGGGCGACCCTCGTGTCACTTCCTCCTTGTGTCACTTCCTGTCCTTGGTGGCTACTTGTGGGAGTTGTGGAGGGAGTACTTTGTAAATAACATTACAAAGATTGACAGGCCTAAAATCAGAAAGTTTAGACAGACTATCCACCTTTGGAATTAATACAATCGAATTAGTGTTTGCCCCAACTGGTATTATAATTGTTTGGAAAAACACCTTAACGGCGGCATTTATTTGACCTTTCAATATACCCCAATGCCTTTGGAAGAATCTTGCCGGAAATCCATTCGGGTCTGGTGGTTTTAGTGGACCAATTTGAAACAAAGCATATGAAATCTTCTTCTCCAAAATTCATATGCATAAGCTCTTCCAATTGATTACGCGATCTCTGCAATTCCTTATTTATGCTACCAAACTTTTTCCGGCTCCAATCAACAACTCATAGTGCTGCCAAAAGCGTCCTCCACATCGCCCAAATCATGCATATGACCAGCCGCTTCCCAAGCTGTTGGACCATCGCATACAGTGCCGGATCCCTCTCCCACATGATTTCAGACAGCCGAATTTCTTCTTACCTAGCTGCACCTCGTCGCCCTCCTCGTGCGCAATAAAGAACAACACGATCAGAACAAGGGGAAACAACATGTGATGCCGAATTGAAGGGAAATAAGTCACACCATGATGCAATGTCCCAGTTCAAACGAATCTCGACTCTGTAGCACCGACCCGTTTGTTATCGTATGTGTGAAGCACACCTGCAAAGCCAAGGTCAGTCAAAGCATAGAGCTCAAGAATGCCCCTAAAGGCCTCCATTTGTGGTTCTACTCTCGGCGTCACTGAAAAATGCTCAAAACTCCACATGGCCTCATTAAAATCGCCGACAACTAACCATGACCGTGACGCGAGTGTAAGCCACTCAGTTTGGACCACATAAGGTGCCGATCCTCCACTCTTGGCTCCCCAGAAACACAAGTTAAACGCCATAAGGAATCAGAATCAGCCAACGAACCTAAGCATCAATAAACCGGTTAGATTTATCCAACACATCCACATGCAAGGACTCATACCAGTACAAGTCTAAACCCCCACTCAATCCATCACTGTCAACACTAGTGAAACCACAGAGACCCAAGCGTCCCATCCCCATGCTCGGTGTGAAGATGACCGATCATCCACAAAAAGCACAATAGTTAGGCAGACGTTCATATTTCACCAAAAATATCTGCTGCTTGCTGTCCATCACTTGGTGGCCTTGTACCGAAGCGGGACTCTATCTTGATGGCTGCAGTGTGCGTGAGCATGCTGTTGTGCAGGAATAGGGGACGAATTGCCCACCAACAGAATTAAACTGGTTTGGCAACAGTTATTTTGTGAATGAAATAAAGCATGCTTTGCTATTTTCATGTATAAATCGAGAACAACTGAATGCACGGTCTTTTTAAGGATAGAAGTAACTTGAGTAGGCTGTACCTGAGGCTCATTATTGGTAGAGGGTTCTTTACCTGCGGAAAGATGTTTACATTTTTTTATTGCATATCAGGGTTCCTTGCTGTGACGGAAGCTCGGAATAGAAAACACAATATTTGCCAGGCGCTCAATTTAAATGGCTTATTTTCTCGCATGCTTATACTGAAATCTGAACAGAGCACAAATCCAGCATGTGGTAGTACGAGGAAATTCCAGTAGTGAGTATATATCTAAAAGTATCAAGAAAGCAGCTTTATTTACCTACAGATGCTCAAGTGCTGTTCTTTAGAAAGTATGCTAGACCACTATTTTGTCAGCTCAAGTGATCTAACCATACAACATCCTTCATATATAAAACAAATTCCAAAAATATCGAAACTTTTCAATAAAAAAATGTGAACAATTTGAAAATGCCGAATACGTTTGGAAAAGGCAAATAATTTATGAAATTCTAAACTTTTTTAAAAAGAATAATTTTTCGAAATTCGAAAACAATTTTCTAAAATGTGACAAACTTTTGGGATTCTGGACATTTTTCGACAAATGCTACAAGTTTATAAAAATGAAAATTCCTAACATTTTAGAAAAAACAAGAAAAAATAATAAAAAAAAGATTTCTTTTCAAAAACATGAACATTTTTTTAAAAAAATTTACAAACTCCGACCATTTGGATTTGTGTTTTTTTAAAAGCGGGAACAATTTTGAAATCCTGTTTTTTAGTTTGTGAACAAAAATTGAAAATAAGAATATTTTTTAGCTTCTGTTTTTTTAAAGTGCAGACAATTTTTTATTTTGCTGTACATATTTTGAAATTAGAATTTTTTTGGAAATAGGAACATTTATTTAAATTCGAACAAAAAATATAATGTGAACAAATTTTGAAATTTTCAAACATTTTGAAGACATAAAGAATTTTTAAAAAATGCAAACAGTTTTAAGAATTCCCAACAAGGGCCTCACAGGTGCGACACAGTCGTCTAGTTAGGCCGAGGCCTAAGCTTTATTTTTGTATTTTTTGGTTATTAGTCCCTTTTTTGTTAATTCATTTTTCTCATTTTTGAACTATATTATTCTTTTTGAAACTAGTTCTAAATTTTAAAATATTGTGTGGAATACCAAAATAACACTTTCACGGAAATGTTCTAAATTATGATTTTAAATTCTTTTCCCGTCAAACATTTATTCAATGCTTTTTTTACGAAAAAGTTTACTGTTTTCAATTTTGTTACTTTGTATTTATTAATTATGTTAAAATTTTAAAATAATAGTTTTAAGTACCTGTTTAAATTATTAGTCTAAATATTTTTTTCTTTTAAACCTAGCGTGAATGCCTACTATGGGCATGCCTCACCTTCTCGCAAGTTGTGATCATTTCAAGTATGTTCCAAAAAACACCATGTTCATCGTATGGTGTCCCGGTATGGCAGAAGAATCCGTTTGGGAGCACGTTGTTTCTCGACATACGTCAAATGACCCCAATTTTTTCGTTGTTTGTATGAAAAATTCAAGGCAGGATGCCAAGTTTGGTTTTCGACATTTTTTGCATTTTCTAGAGTTTTCTCGGTCAAAAGAGACCGATAAATGATCGGATGTGTCGCAACTTGCCTACGGCGTCAGAAATTGTTTAAAAGGCACGAATGCACATCATGGCTACGAAGGAAGATGGGAGACCTTTTTAACAGACGACACTAAGTTGTAAATGCAGATAAAAGTTTTAGGCCTCAATATGCACATCACTTCTTAAATCATCATGTCCACACAATTGATCCGCAAAAATCAAGTAGAGTAGTTCTTATAAATTCCAAGGAAACTTTGGTGAAATTTCTGAAATTTCGCATATTTCAGTGGGGTTCAAAATATTTTTAACCCTGAAATTTTGAGGCAGATTCAAGTTGATTTCAAAATAAATTTAAATTATGTTATAATTCATTAAAATTAAGTGAAATTTGAAAGCTCTAAATCAGAAATAATTTTTGAAATATGCAAAATTTCCGAAATTTCAAATATTATCAGTCACATCCGAAATTATTTTGTTTCCGATATTAAATCTTTGTTATCAATACACATAAATTAAAGAACTATTGATCAATCTCCAAATCTGCATCTCTACCTTTGCATCTGTGATTCTGTATCGACCACCAAACAACAATCTAAATAGAAAGTAATATGGAGAAACATGCCCCTGGGGACCTCAATTGAAAGGTTCTATTTAGTCTTGCAATTTCAGTTCATTTTCTAATCTTACAAGCTCTCTTTGTAGATACTTCAGTAGTGCTTTGTCAGACATCATTACATTGACCTGTGCATTTGTAACAACCTCCTTTGCGCAAGTCGCAAACAGAAGTGTGTTCCTGGATTGGTCAATATGAGTGTGTGCAGGGTTCATGGTGCAGACAATGGCCTTTCTTGCATTGCCTCCCAAAGAGGACTGTAATATACGTGTCAGCTTTGAGCCTATGTAATCTATGTAAGGGATACGACCATTTCTTCCCTTGCTGCAAGAGGAACATAATAGTTCAGACTAAGGTGTAATTGGTATCATCTTGATGTTATCTATTACCCTTTGTCTTCTTTTTTTACCCCTTTGTCGAGAAAGGTTGTCATTGTTCAAAGAGCGGACAAAATGAGCAGAAAGGGGAAACGTCAAACTGTATCACCAAATCAAATACAAAATCACTTTATCTAGTGAATACGAAAGAAAGAGAAAAATATGTGCGAACTCTGATAATTTTCAGGACCGGAATATCTTTATATAAAATTTAAGCCACTGCGATTACAACTTCTTGCAAGAAGAAAATAAACCAAACAAACCTGAGTTGGCGAAGAACCTTTCCCAGTGTTAGCAGACTTTGATTAACCTGATACCAGCTGAAGCAGGAGATCCCCTTCCTAGCATGCTCATGTCCTAGCATACCTCTCAATGGGAGAGCACCTTTCATCACCTTTCTTTCCACTACATTGACATCCTAGCCTTATTACATAGTCTACTATGTACCATCTGAATTCGTCTGCAGTATGAAGTCCAAATATCTAGAAAAAATTATTTTCCATCTTTTAGCTGACATAGTATCTTAGTTGACAGATTGAACTAAACTGAAAAGAACTTTGATCACGGTTGTGACAATTCAATCAGAAAAACTACAAATAGCCTAGCAACATAGATCAGGTCATCTGGCTTGTCACGCAGAGTACACCGTAGTAATTCAGATGCAATTAACAACAAGGAGATCTAATGAGTATAGACAACAGGATGTACCAATCTTTCGACAGATTAACAACGGTCACAAGTTTTTTACCGATACATTCATGCAATATTTTGTCTAAACAAAGGGATTGCACAGATCCCAGCAAGTCATGCAGTAGACCTTTTTATGAAGTAGAATCTACATGATTTGATTTTTCAAGAGACAACTCTTAGAGAGATAAAATAAAATAAGACGTTGTAAGGTCAAGCAAGCAATGAGATATTAGTGACTATCCGGTAGCAAAAATAGCAGCAAGGACAAGTGCGAGTTGGCACCCATCTGATGATCTGATGAAGCTCCTAGGGCTCTATTTGTTTAGAAAAGTAGCTGAGGGTGAAGAGCCATCAATGGATGATAATGGAGAATGTATCCTGATTTTGTCTAATATCCCTTAGAGAAGTCAATTGTTACATCTATTTTAATAGTGGTAAAATTTGATGCCTGGAATGCACAATAATGTCAAGAGGCTTGCTTCGGTAGACCCCCCCCCCCACAAAAAAACATAGAAGGGCAGAATAGTCATACGAAAGAAGGGTATGCCCACCTTGTATTATACGGTTGTAGCTGGCGTACGTAGACCGCGCGCATGCAAAAAAAAAAAACTGCCTGCACGATCTACCCGCCCACCCCATCTACTAGCCTGCGACCCCGTCTACTCGGCCGCCCCATCCGATCGCCGCCGCCGCGGATCTCCGCCCTCCGACCCCGTTCGCCGCCGCCGTCCGAGCTCGTCCGAAGCCGCCGTCACCGTCCCAACGGCGTGCGTCGCAACATCTCATCATCATCGTCCACCGCCCGGACGTGAAGGCACCCCGTCTACTCCACCGCCCACCTCGTGTACTCACCCGCCCCATCCGATCGCCGGCGCCGCGGATCGCCGCCGTCCGACCCCGTCAGATGCCACCGTCGCCATCCCAACGGCGTGCGTCGCCGCATCTCACCGTCATCATCCACCCCCCGGACGTGAAGGGCCCGACGTGCCACGCCGCATCCGGACCAGTCTCCCCACCTCCCATCGCAGATCCTACCAAACATTCGGCCGGTGGCTCGTCGTGCACGTGGCCGGCTGGTAGATTCAAGGCGGGGACAGCTGCCGTCGTCGAACGCCGGCGACGCCTACACCGCGGGGCAAGGTTTGTCATCTAAACCTAGCGGGCATGATGGATAGAAGTTAGGGCTAGTTAAGTGGCGAATCTAGGATAGAAGTTAGGGCTAGTTAATTTAAAGAACGCTTATTTTTGTCATGACGACATCACACAATATGCACACACCGCTGGGCAACCTCAACTAGTTGTTTCACAAAACACAAAAAAGTGTTGTTTGAACCATTGCATTAAGAAAAAATTCATGGTAGCTGCTGGGTTCATGGATTACACGTCTTTCTCTTTTTTTGCAAACCAACATGAGTTTTTGTCATTGTTGTAATCAACAATTCAAATGTTTTGCAGTTTTGTGAGTTAGCTAGGCGTGTTGACATGGACGAAGAATCCGCATTCGGGAGGGACGAGAATGATACTGATAAGGTGACTAAGACTGATAACGATAATTTGAACGAAGATGATGACAGCAGCGACAATGATTCCGTCTCGTCATATGATATCTTACCTTCGGATGATTTTCATAGTAATGAACATGGCGCAAATAGTGAAAACGTAAGTGGCGTATATTTTGATTTTATTTTTGAATTTGCAAAGTATGGCATGGCTAACTATGTGTACAGATTTGCAGGAAGATGTGGATGTTGACAATGTGCAACATAGTTGGCAGGAATCATTTGCAGATAATTTGAGCCAGGTTAGTTGATAGATGTTGTACATCGATCAATACTATGATTTAAATGAGGGTTTAAATGATAGTAATTGACATATATATATATATATATATATATATATATATATATTTTCAAATGAATGTTGTAGGATGAGTCAGATGGTCCTAGCGTTGATCACGATGAGAGAGTGATCGATATTGAGGAGGCTCAAAGGCAGCAGAAGATGCTTGAGACACATTGGAAGGTCATGGCTATGACCTTTCGGTCACAAGGGGATGCATACATATTCTACAACAATCACGCCAGAGAGCACGGGTTTAGTATCAGGAAATAGAAGGTGAAACGAGGTGCTTCGGGAATGATACGGTACCGGCGGTTTCTTTGCTCCAGGGCAGGGAGAAGGCAGAACAAGTTCATAACCATGGAGGGCCGCAAGCGCAGGCTTAGACCGGAGACTCGTTGCGACTGCGGTGCACATATGGTGGTGAAGCTGGACAGAGAACGTGGCATTTGGTTCGTCGCATCATTCGTGGATGATCACAACCACGCGATGGCTCGGCCCGACGAGGTTTGTTTTTTGTGGTCACACAGACGGATTGGAGATGGCCAGAGGGCTGAGATATTGGCGATGGAAGCGGCCGGGATAAGAAAGCATATTATAATGGACAACTTCATCAGCAGATACGGTTCGTACAATAAGTGCAGGCTTATCAGGAGGGACATTTACAATCTTTGCTGTAGAGAAAAAATGAAGCTCATTGCAAAGGGTGATGCAGAGACGGCAGTTGGCATTATGAGGAGCAAGAAGGAGAAGGACCCTGAGTTTTTTTGAGTATGTGCAAGACAAGGAAGGGAGGCTGAAGAGTATGTTCTGGTGCGATGCACAGTCGCGGAGGGACTATCAGGACTACTGAGATGTGGTCGTGTTTGATAGCATGTATAAGATGAACAGATACGGTATGCCGTTCGTCCCCTTTGTCGGGGTTAACAACCACCGTTGCACCACAGTGTTTGGTTGTGCCATCATTGCTGACGAGACGGAAGGGACATACATGTGGCTGCTGCAGACATTTATGAAGGCAAATTGTCAGGTGAAGCCAAAGTCAATCATCACAGACGGTGACGCTGCAATGATCCGGGCTATTCGGACTGTCCTTTCAGATGTTTTCCATCGTCTTTGCTCCTGGCATATCGAGAAAAATATGCAGAGGCACCTGCATTACAAGTCACTGGATGAGTTCAGATCGCTCTTGTACTATGCCACCTCTCAAGCGAACTTTGAGCGGAGATGGAAAGCTTTCTATGATAAATGGAAGACGGATAGAACTGAAGAGTGGCTTGACAGGATGTACAGGAAGAGGAGACTGTGGGCAGCTTCATATCTTTCCGATGGTTTTTTCCTTGGTATGCGAAGTAACCAGAGGAGTGAAAGCCTCAACTCCTGCCTTCACCTTCACCTGGACTACGGTATGACTATTGTAGATTTGGTGGTGCATTATGAGAAATGTATAGTTCGCCTGCGCGAGAACGAGGCGTACGATGACTGCGAGGCATTCCAGAAGGAACCACCATCGGTTACTGAATATAAGGCCCTTGAGGAGCATGCCGCCAAAGTATTCACACCTGCTAATTTCTACATCCTGCAAGATGATTTGCATAAGATGGGTCAGTTGGAGATATTTGAGACGCTCGTGGGAATTGGTCGTCAGACATTCATGGTGACATGGAAGGATAACCACAAGTTCAGGTACAATGTTGTTTATGAACCAGGTAACTCAGAAGAAACTATTACATGCAGTTGTCTTAGGATGGTTCGGAAAGGGCTGCCATGCAAACACATTCTGTTTGTTCTCCATCATCTGAACTTAACTGAAATACCAAAGTGTTGTGTCCTGCATCGGTTGTCCAAACATGCGAGAGATGGGTTGCCTGGCAGCGGAAGAGTGATATGTTTGGATGGGGTTGGTCAGGGCCATTGGAGAGAGAACGGTATAGTGCAATAACCATTAAAACCGCAGAAGCTGCTCATGTTGCAGCAAATGATCCCTTCTTGTACGACGAGTTGATGAAGTGTCTGGACAACATAATAGCGCAGAAAAAGATTTCAGAGGAGGAACTTATAGGAAGTAGAAGGTATGCTATGCTGAAGAAGGAGGCAAGTCAGGCGCAACAAGTTGAGCCTGGTATTGGTGATCCTCAGAAAGTTTCGACGAAGGGTGCACCTAAGAAGGGGCGATCGAAGGGGGGCCCCGACGTTACAAAGAATGGTAGGCCAAAAGATTTTACAGAGAAGAAAAGTGGTCCTGTGCAGTCTGTGTGGTCTCCCAGGTCATAATAAGGCTACATGCAGTAAGAACGAGAAGTGAGTTGCAACCTTTTTATTTTTGTTATGTTGCTACTTTGATTTTACCAACTATATTTGCTCACCCATTTCTTTATGTTTTGTTCAGGAACTGGGCGTAGAGACGCAGCTTGGTTTGTAGGAAGAATAAAAGTGATCGCACGAGTCATGTCTGAATAACCTATGCTATTTTTATTCGCACATGTGTGCCAGAAAACTTGATATGTACTGCAATTTTTACTCGCACATGTGTGCCAGAAAACTTGATTTGTACCGTTACGTGATGATTTGTACTGTTTCTATATGCAGTTTCGAAATTCTGTTTATTTTTTATGATGATTACTAGACCTGATTTGTATTCATTGTACTGTAATAAAATGCGGCCGGACGCTGCTATTTTGTACTGTGATTCCCTTTGTACTGTTTTGAAATGCGGCCGGCCGCTGCTTCTGTCCAAAGTAGCAAGTTCGGAAAAAAATTGCCCAAATACCTCTGCCGAGCCCATAGTAGCAGGCAGAACCTACCCAAATCTAGCCCAAAGGCGACTCGGGCGGCCGATGCAGCCCACTAATGGGCCCAGACACGGGGTCCAACGGGGCTGCGGTTACTAAGTAGAGAGGAGCTCGGCGGAGGGGGCGGAGGCAGGTATTTAAGCCGGTCCTCGCCCACCCCCGCTACCGAGGTGGGACTAAACCCTGAGTTCAGCGGCGCGCGGGGGAGGGGAGTGGGCGTGGGCCGGGGGAGGGGGCGACTGGCCGCGTGCCTTCATTGGGCCGAATTGGGCCGGCCCGAGACAACGCACATTAGGCCTCCTGAGCCTTGCGGCGACCAAGTGCAGCGTGGGGCGCCATGGGGGCGCCATATTTAGTACCACCTCGGAAGCCGGGGGGCGCGAGGAGCGACTTAAATAGCTGCCTCCGCCCCCTCCACCGAGCTCCTCTCTTATTACCGCCCGCAGCCCCGTTGGACCCCGTTGTCGGGCCCATTAGTGGGCTCTATCAGCCGCTCGAGTCGCCCCCTTCGGGCTTGATTTGGGTATGATATGTTCGCTACTATGAACCTGGCTGAGGTGGTTGGGCATTTTTTTTTCTAACCTTTTTTTTTGACAAAAAGCAACCGGCGTCCACATTACATCACACTACAATATACAAAACAATATAAAATAGCAACACCAGGCCGGCCACAGCGGCGTAATCATCACACTATATAACAAGTTGAAAAATCATCACCCACAATGATGCAAATAAGAGTGTCACTGACAACGATGCAAATAAGAGTGACATTGAAAAATAGATATTGTAGCAAATACCGACCACGACACATTTATTTAGTTGCGGAACATGCTAAACCATGCCGCATTACAATATAGAGATGTCTTATTATGAAAATTGTATCAAGTACCGACAACGGCACGTTTATTTAGTGGAGATAATAGCCAACACCCCATCCTCCGACTCATTTCTTCTCCATGATCTTGAAGATCTTCTCTTTCACTACTTCCTTCATGTTGCACTCTGAAAAAAGTATTTCAGCTAGAATGCGTCCCCTTGAAGCATTAACCTCATCTTGATCAAACTCAAATGTCCAATCATCTCCGTCCCAGTTTTGAACGCATTTCACTACGAAAAGACCACAAGAGACTCTGCAAGAAACCACAAGTCAATTATTGATGGATCAGACAAGTACATACTAATTCAACATTTGCAACATACCCGTCTGTTTGTGACGGCATATCGTACTCCCTTATTGGGCAGGAAGATACGTCAGGACGTTCCGTTCCAATAAGAGCATTCACCTCATTTGTATCATTAGCTATTTCTGCCCTCTGAAATAAAAATGACAAATCCATATGAAGTATGATTCGAATAACTATATATTGTTTTATGTAACGTTGTAAGCTTACCAGCTTAGCAATCTTTGCAAGAACTCTTTTGCTGCATTTACCAGTAGAGTTTAAAACTTGAAACTCTTTTTTCTTGTTGTGCATAAGAACTGTTATCCAATGATTTTCTTCCACATGAAACGGAAAGTATGCCTACAACAAAGTTTATTCATGTTGGTGTACACACAGATAGTTATTAGTATGAATGATCATACTAAACTGAAGTACCTTATCTTTGATGAAATACTCTTCAGTAACTCTAGACACCATTTTAGTTTGATTTGTGAAATGATCCATAAAATGCCTCTTAGAGTTGTTAACCTTTCCATCAGCACGAAGAATAAGCCAGTGGGATACCCAAGATGATAATATGTGACGGTCAACACGAGGATTATGGGTCTGAATATGGTTGCGATAACTATTGATGACCTACAAAATAACATAACAACAATACGCCTATTAGATAATTTATGTAAATGACATGTACAACTTAATAACTTAGTGCTAATACTTACACCGCCATGCAACCACTTTTTTGAAATGATGGCTTGAAGCATATCAGGTGTACATGTTTCCCCACCAATTCCCGTCATGTGCACAATAGTTTTTCTGCAAAGCTTCTCCAACTCTGCCAGTGTCCGGATATGAACCTTTACGGCCTCTATGTGATCCTCATTAATGTAATCAGTACTAATCATAGCAGCTCTTATACCAAATAGACCTAAAATAGTAAGAAACAATGAGTTAATAAAGTGTGCATGCAAGGACAGAAGTATGTTGCAAGAATAAATTACCTAGCACTTACTTTTCTTTGCACGTTTACGTCCACCGTTCTGCTGGTAAGGTGAAAGACAGTATTTTGACTGTTTCCTTTTGCGTTTCCCATCATTGTCCTTCCCATCATTTTCCTTCCCATCATTCTCCTGAGTGCCATTTTCTTTCGCATCTTTAATACGGGTGTTCAGACTATCCATACTAATCTCCTCAGATTTATCGGCGCTAGACCCGTCTGACACTTCACTAATATTCTTGGGGGTTGAATTAATAGCTGGAAAGTCCTTCGTGTCTACCGTCGCAAGAGATGGGTTGGGTGAATTACCATTGTCCTCAATAACGAAGGGGTCGCCTTCATCTCTCCTGTACCAGGTGTGTTGTGATGCACACCTTTCTCACGCGCCAATTTGTTCCCGTTCCCAGTGGTGAAGGATGCGTCCACCCTGTTGTCCATATTTTCTTTTCCAGGAGTTGATTCTACATCTGGCCAATATTTTGATGGACCATACTTCCCCACCCAGTCTTCACTATGCTCCACAAACTCAATGTCATCATCAGACCCCTTGTTTGGCTTGAAGATAAGACCTTTCTTCTCCAGCTTCTCCACTACTATTTGCAATGACACATCGAAAGCATTAACTACATGCATAAATTATGAATAATCCCATGTAAACTGAAGTACACATCACTCATATTACCTCAGCACATTTTCCAGGGAGAAGTTTAATTTCTTTTTGCATATCTTTGATGCATTTCATCACTTGATGTAATGTAGTATCCCTGCTCGATGATGCCTCATCTCTATTATCTTTCTTTTTTGGGGCACGATCTTCTTGCTCTAATTCTTCCTCCGCCTTTCTTCCTTGTTGAGCAATTAATGTCTGCCTGTACTTCTCACTTATCACGTCATCACTCTGTGACAGGTTAAATCAATTTAAATTTCTCAAATGTAAATAGTAACAGAAGTGCATGCAGTACGAACCAATTAAACTTACCGTCCCATTACCACGGCCGTATGACGTGTCGTACGTGTCACGCTTCTTAGCCTCATCTTCTGACCAATTAAGCATCAACGGATATTCATGAGCCAGTGGATCAAATGCGTCATCATCCAGTGGCTGCACTTTCTCCCAAAACAAGTACTGCATGAACATGAAGTATATTAGCAATTTTTTTCACAAACTATAGTTTGAAAGAAACAAATATACCATAAGATTTACCTGTAGGAGGGCAAGGTTTCCGACCGGCCAAGTAAATTTTGTATGATCTGATAAGGTCTTTGTGATTCCTTCAATGCAAACGCGTAAAGTAAACACGTTCCAATTATATGCTTTGATGGCCTCCACATCGTGCACTAACTTGTAATAAGCATTAGGAACTTCTTTCGTGGACTGCGGTGCAAGAACCGTGCCTAGAAGAACCAGAACAATTCTACGAAGAAAATCATCATCGTACGTGCCACTGGCAATGATGTTCTCAATCAGCTCGTCTATCATCATTTCCCCCGTATTGGAATCTAGAAAGCGACTAGGCACCTTCACCTTCGCCTTTAACCCCCCTTTTCCTAGCGCTTTCATGGCATCTTTGCCCTTATTCTGTAGCCCGAAAATGTCAAACACATCTTCGGTGCGCAATGATATCGCACCGTTTTTTGATGGCATGATGAACCTTTTTCTGTCCAACGCATATGATTTAATAATGAACTTGAGCAAACATTTTCGCATGAGCACACTAGGAATCATCAGCATTTTTTCAAGACTAGTGCTTGCAAAACGCTTTTTCTGCCTAGAGTTTAGTTTGCTGACCAAGAGACACCACTTCTCAACCGAACAAAAAATCTCTCCGTACTCCACCGTCGCTAGGAATAGGAGCAAAAATAATGTTAGCTACTTTATATGGGTACATGATAAACATGATGAATGCATAGTACCTCGTGCCATGGGATCAGGGCCAGCCCTGGGGGACGACGGCGCGGTGGCGTTGGTGGCAGATGGCGTCGGTCGCAACCTGTAAATAAAATTGCAAGAGGTCGTAAATAATACTTTGAGGTGTTTCGACTAGAACAGGAAGGTGGTTTAAGATGCCATAGTATCTTTTATACCGTGGTTTTTCTGCTGTATATACGTACAAAAACTGAATTAGGATCAGTTGTCATGCATGCATAATTATTACCAAAACTATAGCAAAACTACAATAAAGCCAAACACTTTGGTGGTTTATAAACCATGATTTTTCTCAGTTTTACCAAAACTACCTAGGCCTTTGGCTTGTGTTCTTATACTACCACTACTAGGAAAAGAGTTATAGATAGGATTGATACTAATGACGCACAAGGGAAGTAGTGCGCCACTACTATATACTAATGGCGCACCTGTTGGTGATGCGCCATTAGTGTGGAAGACACTAATGGCGCACCAGAAACAGGGTGCGCCACTAGTATTAATTTTTTTCCATTTTTCCATAGATACTAATGGCGCATCAGGTCGACAATGCGCCATTACTAGTTCTAACTAGTAATGGCGCACCAGGCAAAGAGTGCGCCATTACTGTAAATTTTTTCTTATTCTTTTTTTTGCAAAACTACTAATGGCGCACCGTTTCACAGTGCGCCATTAGTATATATATATATATTTATATTTTTTACTTTTTTGCAAAACTTCTAATGGCGCACCACCTGCAGGTGCGCCATTAGTAACCAGGGTTACTAATGGCGCATTTCCTTGTGGTGCGCCATTAGTAACCTGGGACCCTAACAAGATATTTTGGACAGCCCCACACCTACCCACTCACTTTCCCCATTTCATTCCCTCCACCTCCTTCTCCAAGCTTTCGGCTGCCTCCTCCTCCTCACCTCATTTCCACCATAGATTCATCAAAATTAAGTGGTGAAATTACCTTTTTTTGATAGGTAAGTAAGGGGAAAGCTATCTTCATGATGTAGATCTACTTTTTTTCTCCCTAGCTCGCTCCAACAACGTGCACATGCACTTTTTGTGGCCTAGCTAGATCTATGTATGTTTGTGGTGTTGCATGTGTTTGTGGTGTTGCATATATGTTTGTGTTTGAAGGTACCGGTATTTGAAATGCGATAGTTGCCAATATTTTGCCGGAATGTTTTGATTCATTTCCGTTTCGGCGAGAATTTTGGCACTATGCATTCTTTTTGGTCCTATTTTTAGGGAAGGTCATGCCAAATTTTTTCTTGGTTCTAAAATATCGTTTTGCTCTACCCCACAGGCGACCATGGTCCGCACGATGACTGAAGGCATCGTGAATAGGTTTTTGAGCTCCGCGAAGGCCGAGATGCTTCAAAAGAACGAGACGGAGATAAGATGTCCGTGTCGAAGATGCAAGCTGAAGAGCCTTATTGCGGACCCGGATTCCGGGCAGGTGCGGGACCACCTGCTCTTGCGTGGTTTCATGGATGGCTATCGGTGGCAAGGTGATGAAGATGACTATGAAGTCGTCCATGGCCGGGGCCGGGCAAGAAATGAGGAAGGGCAACAAGACAAGTACCACCGCGGCGAGGGCGGGCGAGAAGACGAAGAATCTCCAGGACATGATCACGACGGTGATGCTGTACACAGTCATCATGTAGAAGATGTCGTACATGATGATGAGGAAGATCAAGACGAAGGGCATGATCATGAAGATGAAGATGCCGGAGCAGACGACGATGGAGGCTGGGTGCAGGACCCTCATATTCAAGAGCTGCTTCTCAAGCAGACGGATAACGCAAGAGCTGCCGCCCGAGAGAATGCCAAGCTGGATCAACTGGAGATAGATGCGGTTACTCCATTGTATGAAGGATGCAGGCCCGAGGATACCCGCCTGAAAGTAACGCTCATGGCTCTGGAGATGAAGGTAAAACACAAAATGACCGACGCATGCTTCGACGAGAACATGTCATTCTGGCACGAACGTCTTCCCAAGGGGAACAAGTGCCCGACCAGTTTCGAGGAGGCGAAGAAAATCGTGTGTCCTCTGGATTTACCGCACGTGAAATACCATGTGTGCATGAACAATTGTATCATTTACCGGGACGAGCACGCGGAGTCTACCATATGTCCGGTGTGCGGCGTCACTCGATACAAGAAGAGGAATAAATCTCCTCAAAAATCGGTGTGGTACTTTCCGATCACTCCTCGTTTGCAGCGGTATTTCGTGGACCCTAAGGTAGCAAAGCTCCTGCGTTGGCACGCGGATAGGGAGGAGAAGAAGCGGGAAGATGACGGAAATGATCCGAAGATAAATAAAAAAGACAAGATGCTGAGTCACCCTAAGGATGCGAGCCAGTGGCAAGTGTTGAACTTCGAATACCCAGAATTTGGGAAGGATCCAAGAAACATCGTGCTGGGCGCGAGCACCGATGGAGTCAATCCTTTTGGCAGCCAGAGAAGCACACATAGCACCTGGCCTGTGTTTGTGTGGATGTACAACCTTCCCCCCTGGTTGTGCATGAAGAGGAAGTACATTCACATGAGTATGCTAATTGAAGGGCTGAAACAACCGGGGAACGACATCAATCTATATCTGGGGCTGCTGAAGGAGGAGCTAGACACGCTGTGGAAAACGCCAGCCAATACGTGGGACGCCGCAGAGAAAGAATATTTCCCTATGAGAGCCGCACTGCTCACGACGGTGCACGACTATCTCGGTTACGGATATCTTGCGGGGCAGGTAGTCCACGGATTTTCTGGATGCGTAAGGTGCATGGATGACACAACGTATCGCCAGCTAGATAGAGATCCCGGGTCTTTGAAAACTGTGTTCATGGGACATCGAAGGTGGCTTCGCGATGATGACCCGTGGAGGAAACGCAAGGATCTGTTCGATGGTGAAACCGAACCCCGAAAACGCCCGTGTATGAGGAGCGGCGAGGAAATAGACGAGCTGTTGAAAAATTGGAAAGACTGCCCACTGCCGGGAAAGAAGCAAAAGGCGCCAGAGCCGGGAAAGAAGCGAAAGGCGCCAGAGCCGCTGCTGAAGGTATGGAAAACGAGGTCTGTTTTCTGGGACTTGCCGTACTGGAAGATCCACCGTGTGCCTCACAGCCTTGATGTCATGCATATCACGAAGAACGTGTGTGAGAGTCTGCTTGGTACCCTGCTCAACATGCCAGAGAGGACCAAAGATGGGCTGAAAGCAAGGGCAGACTTGAAATCAATGGGCATCAGGCAGGAGCTTCACGCTAATGATGATGATGATGATGATGAGGCGAAGCAGGACACAGAAAGTCGTTGCAAAGGCAAAAAGGCCAAGAAGACCGGAAATGACTACCCTCCCACGTGCTTCACTCTAAGTCAGGAGGAGATCGAGCAGTTTTTCACCTGCCTCCTAGGAGTAAAACTTCCTTATGGTTACGCGGGGAAGATAAGCAGATACCTAGACCCAGCGAAGCAGAAGTTCAGCGGGATGAAGTCTCACGACTGTCACATGCTGATGACGCAGATACTTCCAGTTGCAATCCGTGGGATCATGGACGCGCATGTCCGTGAAACGCTATTTGGCCTATGCAACTTTTTCGATGTCATATCTCGGAAGTCGATTGGCGTGAGGCAACTCAGAAGGCTACAGGAAGAGATCGTGGTGATACTATGCGAGCTTGAGATGTACTTCCCGCCCGCATTCTTCGACGTTATGGTGCATCTGCTGGTCCATATCGTGGAGGATATCATCCAACTCGGGCCGACGTTCCTGCACAGCATGATGCCGTTCGAAAGGATGAATGGTGTCATCAAAGGATACGTTCGCAACATGTCACGTCCAGAGGGAATTATAGCCAGGGGCTTTCTGACCGAAGAGTGCATCTCCTACTGCACGAATTATCTAGGCATCGAGAACCCCGTTGGTCTGCCCGTCAACAGGCACCTCGGCAGGCTCGCTGGATGGGGTCACCGTGAGGGTCGCCGCGAAATGCATGTCGACTTCGAGGGTCGACTCGTCGACTTTGAAAGAGCAAACCTAGTCGTGCTACAACACATAGACGTGGTCGATCCTTGGGTGGTAGAGCACAAAACCTTTATTGAGAAGACATACAATGACCGAGGCCAACAGAGGACGGACGGAGATATACTCAAAGAGCACAACTCATGTTTCACGCGTTGGTTCAAGCAGAAGCTTCCGTCGTACCCTTTACATGAAGATTCTTCCGCGGAAGAACAACTCATATTCGCCTTGTTACAGGGCGCCGAGCACAACCTGATGACCTATGAGGCGTACGATATCAACGGCTACACATTCTACACTGTGGACAAGGACATGAAGAGCGATGGTTATCAAAACTCTGGGGTAACGATGGAATCCTACACTGGTAACGACAAGGACAGATACTACGGAAGGATCGAGGAGATCTGGGAGCTGAGCTACGCTGGAGACAAGGTCCCGATGTTCCGTGTCAGATGGGCCAAGAGCGTCCTAAAAGAAGACCGGTATTTCACCACCATGGTTATACCCGAAGCCAAATCCAAGACCGCGGGCGCAAACGTCACCGTGAAAAATGAGCCATGGGTACTGGCTTCCCAAGTGGACCAATGCTTCTTCATTACCGACCCGTCAAAGCCCAGTCGTGTTGTTTTGAGGAGAGGCAAAAGGAAGATCATCGGAATGGATGGAGTAGCCAATGAGAAAGACTTCGACAAGTACGGCGACCCGAAGATCGAACATGACGACGACGATGAAGTAGAAGCACACACCACAAGAAGAAGCAGGACCACCCTACCTAAAGGACGTCCGTTCCACAGAAGAACTCCATTTGCGAAAAAGAAGGGCAAGAAGATTGTGAACAGATAGCTTGCTAAGATCGATTGTATTTAAATCGTACTCTTCATTTCTCGATTGTATTTCATGGGCACTTTTTGATATCATGAATATTTTTAAATTTCATGGGCACTTTTTGAATTCATGAGGACACTTGATCTCGATCCCCCTCCATCTCGATTTCGATTCCCCCTCCATCTCGATCTCGATCCCCCTCCATCTCGATCCCACCCGCACCCTCCCCCGCTAGCTCCACCGCCGCCGACGACCCACCGCAACCCTCCCCCGCTCCACCGCCGCCGACGAGCATCCGGCCCCCCGCACCCTCCCCCGCTCCACCGCCGCCAATGGGCACCCCCCGCACCCTTCCCCGCTCCACCGCTCCACCGCTCCACCACCGCCGCCGATGATATTTTCAAGTAACAAATTTGAACATATTTTTTAAAAAATTATTACTGTTTTTATAAAAAAAATATTACTGTTATGATTAAAACAAAATTCTAATGGCGCACCGAGGGGTGGTGCGCCATTAGAATAGTCGTACTTATGGCGCACGAGGGGGTGGTGCGCCATTAGAAAGCTTCCCCCACACTAAATTCTAATGGCGCACCACCCCTCAGTGCGCCATTAGAATAGTCGTACTTATGGCGCACGAGGGGGTGGTGCGCCATTAGAAATCTTCCCCCCACACTAAATCCCCAATCTCTCTAATCTCTCCCCTGCCTCATCGATCTCACCCGCTGCCCCCCGGCCGTGTTCGCCGTCCCCGAGCAGCGTGGCCAGTCCGGACCAGGGAGGAGTGCCCCATGCACCCACCCGACCGCGCCGCCGCCTCGTCTCCTCCCACCTCTCACCCCTCCGACCGGATCGGCGGAACCCCCTCCCCCGCCTCCCGCCGCCTTCCCGCGCCGCCCACTCCGACCTCGCCGTCCCCGAGCAACAGCAGCAGCAGCAGCGCTCCGCCCCCTCGCGCTAGCCTAGGGCTTCCGCTCAGGTCTCGCCCCCTGTGACCTTGGCCACTTCGTTGCCTCCTGGTAGAGCAGAGATTCTACTGCTTGTCTTGTGTTTTTCTGGGTTGCTGCATGCGCGCGAGAGAGGAACTTACTCCCAGTGAACTTACTAGCATTTTATGTTACTGCTTGATTACTAGCATTGGGTAGCACCAGTAAACCTTATTTCGTGTATATTCACCTAGCTTACATCACCACAGCTCTATTTAAATCTCATTGCCGAAATTATATCTAGCAAATATCATCTCTGGCACTGCTTGTGCTTGTATGTGTTTGTAAATTGAAAACCTGGAGTAGAACAAGTCCATGCATCACAATCTATCATAATCTATTCCCCAAGCTATCACAATCTATCATAATTTATGTGTCCAGCTATCATAATTTGATTAGTTCCATAAATTTGTATGACCACAGATTTAGAAAATTTTCAGAGATTTGTATGACCAAAGATACAGTTCAGATTTTATTAGTTCCATAAATTTGTATGACCAAATATATATTTCAGATTTGTATAGTTTCAGAGATTTGTATGACCAAAGATACAGTTCAGATTTGAATTGTTTCAGAAATTGGTATGACCAAAGATGCTATTGTATATAAATGGGCTGCTGTTGAACTGTTCTTCATCTTTACAGTGCTGTTGTATAGAAATATGCTGAATTTTCTGCTCTGATTGTTGCTCAAAGAAATTTAGCACAAAAATGGGGTCCTGGGAGACGCCGCTGCTGCTTGAGGCCCTTGAGAGGCCCTTCGTGTCGTGATGATTTTGCAGGTACCCCGAGAGGCCCTTGAGTTTGCCGAAATGTCGATTAACTTCCGTTCCGGCAAATTCGGGTACTCCATATGTCCTATTTTCAGCAAAGGTCATGCTGAAATTTTCCGTGAATTTTAGCATGACTTTGCTAAAAATCGGACATATGAGGTACTTGCTACTAATGCATGGGCTGGAGTATCTTAGTACTTAATTAAGTAGGATCAACTGCCCCTTTATTCTTGCTGTATTAAATCATAGGTGGCAATAGAGCCAAGTGATTAGTGCCAAGTGATTAGGCCCAACCTAGGGTGCCTCGGCATCGATAAACCCTAAATGATGTAAACTTAACTTGGCTGCCCCGGATGCCTCGATGTCGATGAGAACCTAAATGCTGTACGCTTAGGCTTTTAGGGTGCCTCGGCGTCGACAAACCCTAAATGATGAAAGCTTAGGCTTTTAGGGTGCCTCGGTGTCGACAAACCCTAAATGATGAGACCATGATCTTGTTCCTTGACAATAACCGACTTTTTGACCAAACTTTTTTCCTATTTAGAGCGAAACATGGCCCACAACGATGAGGCCGGTGGTTCGGGCGGCAAGCAATTCTGGGAGCTGTCCCAGGATATGTCATCATCATCATCGGACGACGAAAGTCTCCTGGCGGAGTGCGACTGGTGCCACGACGATCGAGGTCTGTGCGACATGCCTCATCTGGACGATAATCGGCGCTTCAGCATTAAGCTCAAGGAGACCTTCGAAGTTGAAACGGTACACAACGACGACAAGAGTTATTTTCATAATTAAGCATGACTTCAACTATTTCAACGTGTAATTTTCATCGTTTACAATTCGAGTATAGCTTATCCCATGCCATGCAAGACGCTATGTCTTGGAGAGGATGGATTTTGAAGACCATGAAATTTCTGAAACAAAAAAAATTCACCTAAGGACTCATCACGATGTGGACTTTGAAGTAAATCTATATAATTCTGAGAGCGTAACCCATTTTGGTTGCAAAAATTGGGAAGCATTTTGCAAGATGTATGGTTTTGATGAGGGTATGCTTATCACCATGGATCTTGGTAATCCTGACATCAACCAAGACAATATGGACATTTGGGTCCTTGTTGACACGCCTCCAGTTCTACCGCTATGTGAGTTTCTCAAACATAGTTATTAGCTAATTTATATTGTTTATTTCAAAATAGTTGACAGCTTATTTCCATTGACAGCTTATTTTTATTGTTCAAAGAATGTGCGGGAGATGGTAGACAAAACCCACTACACCGATGGCTCCGAATTAACAACTTACAAGGAGAAAAATCATTTGGTCGGATTTTGTACTGACATTGAGAATTACAATATCTACAATCAAACTCCTCAATATTATGGTAAATACGTGCCACTAGTGCATGTGTTCAACTACGGTAACTACCATGGAGATACCCTGGTAAGATTTTTACTATTACGACATCCGTGCATCTTTTGCATACTTCTAAAACTAGTACATCATTGCTAACTATGAAGTTATTACTATGTTTTTCAACAGATAATCCCAGAGAATTGTGTTCCTCATATGATGTACCTGAAAGGTAGTGTTAATGTTTTGAACATACAGCCAGGCCGTCCTACGAATCTCAACTGTCCATACGAGATTTCTAAAAAAAGTGGAGACATGAAAATCAAAGGATGGAAGAAATGTATGGACAGTCGTAAGGAGCTTCTTGGAAGCAAAAGGAAGCGAAGCGCAAGAATTGGAGACAGGATGTTCTCCATTCTCCATAATGGAGAGTCAGAGTCTATATTTTTTAATGCTATTTTAGCTTAAATAGGGTATTTAGGTCCTGCCTAATACTGATGATCATGTGCTAAGAACAATTAAGTAGGGTTGGTTCGAAGACTATCAAGATGATGATCGTATGACTTGTTATGAATAACGAGTAGAAGTTGTATGATGATGATTAGTAGGACTTGTTAGGATTAGTATTACTTCCGGCAAACTCGATACTCGCAGTCTTGAGACTTGTAATGTTTTATCTTTGTTCGGTCTTTTGAATTCGGAGACTAATATGATGAATTGTATTCGGAGACTAATTTTCTATTGTATTCGATGAATCTGATGTTGCTGTGTGCTGCTGTCTATATTCTGTCTAATAATATATTTTATATTCTGTCTAATAATATATTTTGTAACCTGCGCAAAAATCAGAAAAGAAAAAAAACCAAATATTCATACTAATGGCGCATCACCACCAGGTGCGCCATTAGTATGCCAAAGGATACTAATGGCGCATCAACAAAGAATGCGCCATTAGTATGACAAAGCCATGCTTACGTATGGCCCCCCGGGAGGCACACTAATGACGCATGCTGTTACATACTAATGGCGCACTAGTTGGTGCGCCATTAGTATACCAGATACTAATGGCGCACCTATGATGCGCCATTAGTAAGATATACTAGTGGCGTGCTACTAATGACGCACTGGTAATGCGCCATTAGTAGGCATTTTCCTAGTAGTGTACAATTTTGATCGGTTGTAAGGCGATGACAAATGAAACTAACTCAACTACACTGAAGGAGCTACATGACCGGGCTAATTAGCGTCTGCTAACAGCTGCCGGATGCATGCCTATACGCTCCATGTGCTTGACAAAATAGTTTTTGAGTGTACTGTATGCTCTCTGGTTGATTGGCTAGCTAGCTTTGCCTGGTGCGTATGTTCGCAATCCAGCCGGGACAAAACTCCTTATGCGTCTATGTTCACTTACTTGGGGGCGTCAGCGTTACGTGGCGACGGGGCCGTCGCGGGCGTCGGGGGCGTCGGCGGCATCGGCGTGAGGTGGCGTCGGGGGCGTCGCGGGCGTAGATGGTGTTGAGGGAGGCGTTCGCAGATGGCGTCGGGGCCGTCGCGGGCGTCGGTGGCGTCGGCGTGAGGTGGCGTCGGGGGCGTCGCGGGCGTAGATGGCGTCGGGGGAGGCGTACGCAGATGGCTAGGGTTTGGCGGCGTGTACTGGCGATCGTGGAGGCGGTGTGGACTGCCGATCGTGGAGGCATGGAGGCGGCGTCCACTTGGGCTTTAACCCCCGATGGATATGCATATATACGCGGGGCCTATCCACTAATTTTTCTTCTACGAACACATTCATTAGTTTTTTTCTCAATCATTAGTTATATTGATTGATAAGTACTTTTTTTTACTCCGCCAAATGGCACGAGACTTTTTCCACACGTTGGCATCACCGTCGACAGCACCCACGCCGATTTGCATATTTTTCCGACGCTCGATGCATTTCCTAGGATTTTCCTGGTGAAAATGCCCTAAAACACTGCCCGGACGTGACGCAACGTTCGTTTGGTCTCCATTTTCGTTCCAACCTGGCATGGGCCCCTACGTAGGCCGTGCCCACATGTACGCACACTTTGGTGCAATTGCATGCGTGCGATCACGTGGACCTTGTGCAACGAGCCCAGTTTCGGTCTACTGGAGGGGCGGTTCCCAACTACGATTTTTATTTTACTCCGCCGAATGGCACGATACTTTTTCCACATGTTGGCATCATCGTCGAAAGCACCCATGCCGATTTGCATATTTTTCCGACGCTCGATGTATTTCCTAGGATTTTCCCGGTGAAAATGCCCTAAAACACTGCCCGGACGTGACGCGTCGTTCGTTTGGTGTCCGTTTTCGTTCAAACCTTGCGTGGGCCCCTATGTAGGCTGTGCCCACATGTACGCACACTTTGGTGCAATTTCATGCATGCGATCATGTGGACCTTGTGCAACGAGCCCGGTTTCGGTCTACCGGAGAGGCGGTTCCCAACTACGATTTTTATTTTACTCCGCCGAATGGCACGAGACTTTTTCCACATGTTGGCATCACCGTCGACAGCATCCACGCCGATTTGCATATTTTTCCGACGCTTGATGCATTTCCTAGGATTTTCCTGGTGAAAATGCCCTAAAACACTGCCCGGACGTGACGCAACGTTCGTTTTGTGTCCGTTTTTGTTCCAACCTTGCGGGGGGCCCGTACGTAGGCCGTGCCCACATGTACGCACACTTTGGTTGTCAGGACCCCGATTCCAAGCCACATCAATCTAGCCGGTAACACCTCATATCACTTTGCGGCCTCACGCACGGTATCCCACAGGTGTCGCCTTACCATGGCTCGGGACCGTTTGTGCCTTTTGGCTCACGTATATGATAGTGTCGCTAGCATCCATATGACAGAGAACCCGGGCCGACATGGCTAGTCGTGAACCCAAAGCGACACAGACCTATGGAGACAGGCATACATGAATCACATCGAGCATGTCGGTCATCAGCGAGTGATTCCGGGCTGTAGCACTGGGCTAACAGGACTCCGGGGAACCCGGGCTGTAGCAGGCTAGGCAGGACTCCGGAAGTCACCGCGTGACATTTCCCCGAAGGGACAGACATAGGAACGAAGTGAAACACATGCCGGCCAGTCAAGTGTCCTGAACAGTAGTGCTGGGCTAGCAGGACTCCGGTGTACCGGGCTGTAGCGGACTACTATGGCTCGAGGAACACTAGACTACATTTCCCCATAAGAAAGGCTGCCGAGGATAAACAACTAGATTGTCGGATCCCACTCATACCAAGCATTTCAATCATACACACAATATGCCCGATATGAGTACATACAACATGGCATCACAACAAAACTCTACAACTCAAGTACTTTATTTAAAGGCTCCAGGGAGCCATACATAACATGTTCATACAGATAGGGGTCACATGACCCGACACTCAAGTCATACAAACATACAAGCACATGCGGAAGCAACTAGTCTGAGTACAGACTCTAGAAGAAAGAAGGCTTCTCGAAGCCTGTCTATCTACATAGGGCCCTCCATGGCCAGGATCACCACCTGGGTGGCTAGTCACTCGTCGACGTCAAGGTCTACGTAGAACCCATCGGAGGGGGCGGTGTTGTCGTCTGAAAACAGTAATTAAGCAAACATGAGTACAAAGGTACTCAGCAAGTCTTACACCAGAACCTACTATACATGCTTATTCCCAAGAAGGTGGTGGGGTTAATGCAGCAAGCCAGCTTTGACTCTTGGCTAAGCTATCCTACGGAAATCCACCAGTAAAATAGTTTTCGCACACGAGTCCACTACTCACCAACACAATACTCCACCGGGGATCCTCCCTCGTCATCCTACGAGAGGGCCATCCTCGGTACTCACACTTATCTTGAGTCTTTTAGTAGTATCCATTAACTTGTCTATGAACTGTATAGGCAACCTAGTAGTCCTTTACCGCAGACGCGGCTATTCGAATAGTTTTATACCCTGCAGGGGTGTACTTCTTCATACACGCTTTCACCACTTACCGCCGTTTACACGACATGTACTCGGCAACCTTCAAGCGGAAGCCCAGCGAGGGTGTCGGCCACGGCCTACCTAAACACTTAAGTCTCTAGTCCAGGTTTATCGCCTATCCAGGTTCCATCCGCAGGGAGTCCGGCCGAGGTTTCCACATACGGCCCCGAACGATGTGTACAGGGTTCCCGAGACACCAAACGGGTGACTCGGTACACCGTGCCACGGTGTATCTACCGCAACATAGCCCACCCCTAGGGTCAGCGCTACGCACGATCGCCAACACATAACCTACAAACATCAGAAACTATTTGCAACTCCTGGACAAAGTACTAGGGTGATTAAGAAGCCGAGAGGGTCCATTTGTTTCGGGCCCAATGTACGGTAGTAACTGCATCTTAAATCACACATACAGATCTCAGTTCTTATGGACGGCCTCAATGAAACAACCCACCATGTACTCCTACATGGCCTCTCATCGATACCTTTACTAAAACATGTTCAACACATCCCTCATATTACCGACAGAAGCATTTCACTCTAGCCCATCACCCAGATGAACCAGACCTGACACAACTCTAAGCATAGCAGGCATAGCAAGGTAGGAATCACATACATGGCTCAATCAACTCCTACACATGCTAGTGGGTTTCATCTAGTTACTGTGGCAATGACAGGTCATGCAGAGGATAAGGCTTCAACTACCGTAACACACAGCAGTTTGAATCACGTTGTCTTAATGCAGTAAACCAGAGCAGAAGCGAGAACATGGGTTTGTATCGAAATGATCAATGGGTTGCTTGCCTGATGGAGTGGTAGTGGGATACTGCCCTTCAGTTGGATACTCGTGAATATCCTCGGAGGCAGAACCTACCACGAAGAACACATCGGAACACAATCAACACAGGACGATATGCAATAATATGATGCATGCTATGACATGGTGATATGAATGTGTCTTGGCCTAATGCAAGTTATAACAGAAAGGAATGAACTCATTTGAATCAAAGATTCATATATTAGCTCATTAAACATGGCCTTAATAGTGCATTTCCTTATTCTGCTTAAACAGCAAGATAAATTTTTCATATATAAATCTTTGCATTTGGAGCTATGGTTGATTTTCTATGATTTTTAGAAGTTTTGACTATTTTCTGGAATTTCCTATTAAAGAATAAATCCAGTAATTAATTACTGCGTCAGCATTACGTCAGGGTGACGTCAGTGGTCAACGGGGACGTCCAGGTCAAACCTGACTGGTGGGTCCGCGTGTCAGTAGTTAATTAAGCTAATTATTTTTAATTAAAACTAATCTGATTTAGTTAACAGAGGGGGCCCACTTGTCATTGACTCAGGGGAGTCAAACTGGGGTCAAACCCCTGGTCAGCGGGGCTAATCCCGCCGGCGACTCGACGCCGGCGAGGCCCGAGACGGTGGCGCGGCTCGGAAAACGCCCACAGGGCACGGGCGAGGCCGTTCTTGGGCTCGTTGGAGAGCTCTTGCAGGCGCGCATCTAGTGGTGGTGGAGGCCGGGCCTATGGTGGCCGGAGACAACGACGGCGAGCTCCAAGGCGGCGGCCGGAGTTCGGCCATGTGCGGGGTTTGGGCTGCGGCGTGCAAACACGGAAACTGAGGCGCTAGCGAGGCACTACGCGATGCGGCAAGCACGTTGCATAGCACGGGATGACCAAATGGTCGCCGGAGCGACGCCGGCGACAAGCTCGAGCGGAGACGAGCTTCGGCCATGGTGGAACTATGGCCTAGAGGGTGCAAACGCGTGGGAAAGAAGAGGGGAAAAGCGGCGGAGCTCACAGGGAGGTCGATGAGCAGATCAGTGGGCTCGGGGGCGACCGGAGCGAGGCGAATCGATGAATCGGCGTCCGGCGGGTACCGAGGTTGAAGACGGCGCGATAGCGGCGATGCAGGGCCTCCGGCGAAGCGTGGCTCGGTGGGGAGGGCGAGGGCGTCGTGGCGGAGGTTTGGCTTGTCGGAGGGGCGAGGGGGTGGCTCTGGCGTCGTCTACGGCGAACGGCGGCGAGGAACGCGCTCGGGCATCGCGGGAGAGAGTGAGGGAGACGAGGGGGAGAGTGAGCGAGGATGAGAGGGGGACGTGGGGGTCGCGTGGCATCCCTGGACGTCTCCCAGGCGTCGGCAGAAGCAGGAGGTGGCCGGCGTGTGGCCGCGGGCGCCGGCCACGCGCTCCGCGTCCTTCTGGCGGGAGGAGGACGACGACTGGCAGCCAGTCGGCTGGGCCGAGCCAGGTGGGCTGGGCCAGCACAGGTAAGGCCCAGGTAGCTTCCCTCTCTCTCTTTTATTTTTATTTGTTTCTGTTTTTCTATTTAACTGCAATGTTGGGCTTTAATTAAAATACTAAAATGTTTCCAAAAATCCTGAAAATAATTTTGGGCTCTGTTTAGAATATTTCCAACAGCAAACATTTATTTCCAGAATTATTTGAGCATTTAAATTATTTTATAGCATTTAAATGCCCAAATTCAAATACTTATGATTTAATTCAATGACCTTCTATTGACCTAGAAAATTGTGCACCAATTTTTGCCAGAGGTTTTAACCCAAGACAAAGAGGTGAACTTTTTAGAAGGGCATTTCAGGTTCATTGAAAATAATTTTAGTAAACCCTAGTTGTTTCCAGGGGGGTGTTGGGGGTTTCTGCTTTCCCCATTTCAAATTTAAGAGAAATTTAAACATGATGCACACTCTAATGCTTGAACTAGCTAGGGTGTGACAACTCACCCCCACTCAAAAGAATCTCGTCTCGAGATTTAGGAATCCTCCAGGAAGAAGGTGGGGTACTCGAAGTCGAAGACGATCCTCCCTTTCCCAAGTGGCTTCTTCTCGGAATGGTGTGAACCATTGAACCTTGAGAAACTTGAATATTCTGACGTCGAGTGGTACGCTCGCTTGATCAAGGATACGAACGGGATATTCCCGATAGGAGAGGTTATCTTGTAGATCAAGCGTTTCGTGGTCCACTCCACGGATAGGATCCGCGAAGCAACGCCTGAGTTGTGAAACATGGAAGACATCGTGAACTCTGGAAAGATGCGGAGGTAGTTCCAATTGGCAGGCAACTTCTCCTCGTTTGGCAAGAATGCTGAAAGTGCAACTATCCCTAGGTGGTTTTGGTAATTCATAACAACATATAGCTCATTGAGCTAATGCTATTCCAAGATGATTATTTCAGGAAAGCTCAATGATTGGCATGGCATGGATATGAAAGTGGAACCCTCAAAATGCTAAGGACAATGGATTGGCTCAAGCTCAAAAGCTCAAGACTCTTCATTTTATATTTTAGTGATCCAAGATCACATTGAGTCCATAGGAAAAGCCAATACTATTAAGGAGGGATGAGGTGTTGCTTAATGAGCCTCTTGCTTCATGTGCTTAGTGATATGCTCCAAAACCCTCAACTACTTTCCCATATCCACATATGACCTAAACTCTAAGCCAAACTCGGTCCTACCGATTTTTCCTATCCGGCGCCACCGAGTTTCACTTGTCATTAGCCACTGCCAAACCCTAGCAATTCGGTTCTACCGATAAGGATCTCGGTCCCACCGAGATGGGGTTGCAAACTCTCTGTTTCCCTTTCGTAACTTTTCGGTCCCACCGAAAGAGCGAATCGGTCCCACCGAGATTGCAATGTAAACTCAGTGTTTCCCCTTTGTAACTTTTCGGTCTCACCGAGTTCCACTCGGTCTCACCGAAAGAGCAAATCGGTCCCACCGAGTTTGCCTGACCAACTCTCTGGTTAGCTAATTACCAAATTCGGTCTCACCGAGTTTGTGTAAGCGGTCTCACCGAGATTACGTTATGCCCAAACCCTAACCGAATCGGTCCCACCGAGTTGCATGTCGGTCCCACCGAAATTCCTAACGGTCACTAGGTTTACATTTTCGGTCCGACCGAGTTCATTTATTCGGTCCCACCGAGATTGGAAAACTGTGTAACGGTTGGATTTTGTGTGGAGGCTATATATACCCCTCCACCTCTTTCTCATTGAGTGAGAGAGCCATCAGAACACACACATCATTCCAACTCATTTGTTCTGAGAGAGAACCACCTACTCATGTGTTGAGATCAAGACATTCCATTCCTACCATATGAATCTTGATCTCTAGCCTTCCCAAGTTGCTTTCCACTCAAATCTTCTTTCCACCAAATCCAAATCCTATGAGAGAGAGTTGAGTGTTGGGGAGACTATCATTTGAAGCACAAGAGCAAGGAGTTCATTACCTACACACCATTTGTTACTTGTTGGAGAGTGGTGTCTCCTAGATTGGCTAGGTGTTACTTGGGAGCCTCCGACAAGATTGTGGAGTTGAACCAAGGAGTTTGTAAGGGCAAGGAGATCGCCTACTTCGTGAAGATCTACCGCTAGTGAGGCAAGTCCTTCGTGGGCGATGGCCATGGTGGGATAGACAAGGTTGCTTCTTCGTGGACCCTTTGTGGGTGGTTGCTTCTTCGTGGACCCTTCGTGGGTGGAGCCCTCCGTGGACTCGCGCAACTGTTGCCCTTGGGTGGAGCCCTGTGTGGACTCGCGCAACCGTTACCCTTCGTGGGTTGAAGTCTCCATCAACGTGGATGTAGGATAGCACCACCTATCCGAACCACGGGAAAAACATCCGTGTCTCCAATAGCGTTTGAATTCTCCAAACCCTTCCCTTTATATTCTTGCAAGTTGCATGCTTTACTTTCCGCTGCCAATATACTCTTTGCATGCTTGCTTGAATTGTGTGATGATTACTTGACTTGTCCTAAAATAGCTAAAATCTGCCAAGAACTAAAATTGGGAAAAGGTTAAGTTTTTATTTGGTCAAGTAGTCTAATCACCCCCCCTCTAGACATACTTTTGGTCCTACAAATGCAAAAGGGTCCAATGTAACGAGGAGCCAATTTGCCTTTGATACCGAAACGATGGGTTCCCTTTAACGGAGTAACCCGAAGGTAAGCCTTCTCGTCGACTTCATAAATCATAGGCTTATGTTTACGATCATATTGACTCGTTTGACGAGATTGGGCTGTTTTCAATTTCTCACGAATAACGCGAACCTGCTCTTCTGCTTCCTGAATCATATACGGGCCAAAGAGTTGTCTTTCCCCGGTTTCTGACCAGTTAAGAGGCGTTCGACATTTTCGTCCATAAAGAACTTCGAAAGGAGCCTTGCCTAAGCTAGCTTGATAACTATTGTTATAAGCAAACTCCGCGAATGGAAGGCATTTCTCCCAAATCATTTCGAACGAGATGACAGAAGCTCGGAGCATATCTTCTAGAATTTGATTGACTCGCTCTACTTGACCACTTGATTGAGGATGGAAGGCGGTACTAAAAGAGAGACGAGTTCTCATAGCATTTTGGAAACTTTCCCAAAATCGAGAGGTGAAGAGACCCCCACGGTCTGAGTTAATTTCCAATGGAACACCATGAAGGGACACTATTCGGGAGATGTATAAATCGGCTAGCTGGCTAGCGGTGATACTCTCACGAACAGGTAGGAAATGGGCTACTTTGGAAAGTCGGTCGATCACGACGAAGATGGCATTATTCCCTCTCTTGGTCCTCGGAAACCCAGTGATGAAATCCATATTGATTTTATCCCATTTCCATTCAGGAATAGCCAAAGGTTGAAGGGTGCCAGCAGGCCGTTGATGCTCTGCTTTAACACGACGACAAACGTCGCAATTAGCAATGTATTGAGCGATTTCCCTCTTCATCCTAGTCCACCAAAACCTCTGGCGTAGGTCTTGATACATTTTGTTACTACCGAGATGAATGGTGAGAGGGGATTCATGAGCTTCCTTAAGGATCAACCGCCTCAGGTTTCGTGCCTTTGGAACCACTAGGCGATTCCCAAAGTATACAAAACCTTGATCATCAATGGAGAAACAATTCGCGACTCCTTTCTTAATGTTTCTCTTAATACGGGAGATTCCCGGATCTACCTTCTGTGCCTTGATGATCTGATCCGTAAGGGTAGGTTTCGCCACCAGGGTGGATAGGAATCCTCGAGGAACAATGTGAAGATTTAGCTTACGAAATTCCTCATGGAGAAATGGTTGACTTTGTTGTAACATCAGGTTGTTACAATTGGACTTACGGCTTAGCGCATCAGCCATGACATTGGCTTTGCCCGGGGTGTAAGTTATTCCTAAGTCGTAATCCGAGATCAACTCAACCCAACGTCTTTGCCTGAGATTCAAATCTGGTTGGGTGAAGATATATTTCAAACTTTGGTGATCGGTGAAGATCTCGCAACGATTACCGAGAAGGTAATGTCGCCAAGTTTTAAGTGCAAGGACTACAACTGCAAGCTCTAGATCATGTGTGGGATAATTTTCCTCATGTGGGTGTAATTTCCGTGAAGCATCGGCAATTACCTGACGATCTTGCATGAGTATGCAACCTAGTCCTTGTCGCGAGGCGTCGCAATAGATAATAAAGTCCTTGGAGAAATCTGGTGGTACCAGTACGGGAGCAGATGTCAGGCGTCTTTTCAGTTCCTGAAAGCTGAACTCGCACTGTGGAGTCCACTCGAACTTTTTATCTTTCTTGAGGAGTTCAGTTAGAGGTTTAGCAACCTTGGAGAAATTCTCGACGAAGCGGCGGCAATAGCTCGCTAAGCCAAGGAAGCTCCGAACTTGCCCGACCGTCTCAGGTGGAGTCCAATCAAGGACGGCTTGAAATCGCTCGGGATTGACAGCAATACCCTTACCAGAAATTACATGGCCTAGATAGGTCACTTCTAGCAACCAAAATTCACACTTGGAGAATTTGGCATAAAGGCGATGCTCTCGAAGTTTCATCAATACCAGCCTTAGATGTTCGGCATGTTCCTCTTCATTCTTGGAGTAGATGAGTATGTCATCGAGGTATACTACGACGAATTTATCCAAGTACTCCATGAAAACCGAGTTCATTAACCGGGAGAAGGTGGCTGGGGCATTGGTTAAACCGAAGGACATAATGGTGTACTCGTATTGGCCATAACGAGTAACAAAGGCCGTTTTGGGAATGTCCCCATTTCTGATTTTGATTTGATGGTAGCCCAAGCTCAGATCCATCTTGGAAAAGACTGAGGATCCAGTGAGCTGATGATACAGATCGTTGATCCTGGGAAGCGGATATTTGTTCTTGATGGTGACCAAATTGACAGGTCGGTAATCCACAACCATTCGATCCGTTCCATCCTTCTTCTTAACGAAGAGGACGGGGCAAGCCCAAGGAGAGGAACTAGGACGGATGAAACCCTTTTTCAAGGACTCATCGAGTTGGTTCTTAAGCTCGGCTAGTTCTAAGGGTGCCATCTTGTAGGGTCTTCTAGAAATTGGAACGGTTCCTGGAACAAGGTCTATCACAAACTCAACATCCCTGTCAGGTGGAACACCTGGCAGTTCTTCTGGAAAGACATCCGGAAAGTCTCGGACTACCGGAACATCCTCAAGGTCTGGAAGAGGGTTGGCATTTAGGGAGTAAAGCTGGCGCTTGGCCACTCGAGTTAAGACATTGACTGTCTCGCCCGATGGGTGAGTAAGTTGAACGGTTCTAGTGGCACAATCGATCTTAGCATAATGAGCTGACATCCAGTCCATACCCAAGATGATGTTTATGTCCGTGGACTTGAGAGCTATTAATGATGCAAGGAAGAAAAGTCTATCGACAAGAATTTCGTTCCCATGGCTTACTCTAGAAGTTTGCCATTTGGAACCCGGAGTTTGAATTACCATGGAAGTGGGCATGTCACAGAATGTCGTGTTGTGCAATCGAGCATAGTTCTCGGATATAAATAAATGAGATGCTCTAGTATCGAAAAGAACAGATGCTAGATGGCAGTTAACAAGGAGCGTACCAAGGACGACGTTGGGATCCTCATGAGCCTCCTCGGCTGAAACATAGTTGACATGGCCACGGGCAGTAGTGACCGGCTTGGCGTAGAATGTCTTTCCTGCGGGCTTACCACGGCCAACAGACTTTCCAGTTTGAATGGGGTTGTTGTTCTGGGGACACTCTCGACTATAGTGACCCGGCTCTCCACACTTAAAGCATGTCACCACAGTGGGGCGTGGAGCAGCATTAGCAGCGGGGCCACCATAAGGCTTGGGTGGTGCAAATTGCTGGTTGGGACGAGGCGCCTCAAAGGATGGCCTCGGGATGAACCTGGGTGGCAGTGCCGTGCTTGGAATCCACACCCGGCGCTTCTGAGTTCCAGAGCCGGATGAAGAGCCAAAATCACGGGAGTGCTTGCGTGAAGCGTCATAATCAGTCTGGCCTGTCTCAGCACTGATGGCTTTATTGACCAACTTCTAAAAGGATGTGCACTCGTGTAGACGGAGATCGCGGCGAAGCTCAGGGCTAAGGGCCAGTTCTTTTGATAGCTTTTTTGGGCTTCCAGAATAAGCTGCCCCCTACCCAGCTTATTCTAGAAGCCCAACCAAAATTTTCTTTTTAAAAGCCTACTAGTCAAGTCTTAACTACTAGGCTTCTAAAAAAATAAGTTTGGTTGAGCTTCTAGAATAAGCTAGGTAGGGGGCAGCTTATTGCAGCTTATTCTGGAAGCCACCAAAAGAACTGGCCCTAAGTCCCTTGCGGAACCTTGCCTGCTTCTTAGCGTCAGTAGATACCTCTTCAGGGGCATAGCGTGCCAGATTCCTAAATTCACGACTATATGCATCCACAGTCAGTCTTCCTTGGGTGAAGTTGCAGAACTCCTCCCTCTTGCGATCCATGAGACCTTCCGAGATGTGATGCTCACGGAAAGCCTCACTGAATTCAGCCCAAGTAGTGATTTGGCCGACCGGGCGCATAGCTTCGAAGTTTTCCCACCAAAGGCTAGCAGGGCCTTCGAGGTGATAGGCAGCATAAGTAACCTTGTTGGCTTCGGCTACCTTGGCAGAACATAGCTTGTGAGTGATGCTGCGAAGCCAGTCATCCGCGTCGAGGGGTTCGACGGAATGGTTAAACTTTCGTGGGTACAGCTTGATGAAGTCATTGATTGACACCAAGTCATTTTGCAGATGGCGTGCAGTGTTCTGTTCAATCCGCTCTAGCAGGCGTTAGTCTCACGCTTGTTTCTTTCCGCCTCCAGCATCACTTTGGCCAGAGAAGGCGGGTGAGGCAGATTTTCACCCCTAGCTGCACTGTCTTCCCCCTGCTCCGAGGCAGCAGGGTTGCTGCGGGTGTTGACCATCCTAGGAGAAAACAAAACAATGGTTTAGACAATGATGGCTCAAACTTAGCAAGGAAGTGCAGAACGTAATGGATAACACAGAATGCAGAGATGTTCATCCGTATGTCATGGTAATATAAAACTTCCATATATATACCATCGGTCATACACATCATACATAGTTTAGTACAAGCCCAAGCTACAGTACAACTATGATGAAAGATGTTACATCTCATCGGAGGCATTCCAAGCTCCTATACATTATTTGTCTACACCTCCGGAATTGATTACACACTAAGTCGTAGTCCACCAGTCACGCAGGACAGTGAAGATACAACTATTACAATACTAGTGATACTACTACTAACTCAGACAGCTCCGTAGTAGTCCTCATAGAAGTCACCTCCATAGCCTGGAAGTTCAACGTGACCATCCGGGAACAGACGGTCCTGAGGAGCCTGTGGACCATAGGGACTAGGATGAGGTCTTGGACCAACAAACGGTGGCCTGCGGGGACCACGGGGTGGGGTGATGCCTCCCACATCACGCCAATCCACCATGTCTGGCAGAGCTGATCTCACAGGATACAGATCCCTTGTATCCATACATCCAGCTTGCACCGCAGGTGCAAACCGAGTCAATGTGGCCCAATGATCAGCACGGGTATTGAAAAGCTCCAGCCTCAAGGCCCGATTCTCTCGGTCCTTATCTTCGAGCATCTCAGTAGTGGTACGAGTTAATGAGTCCTCCTGAGTGGAGTCAGCATAGATAGCCTGAAGATACCCTTGCGCTCCTGGAAGTGAAGCTGGCATGTAACGGAAGTCGGTGTTCCGAAGCAGGCCAGTCCGGACTCGCATAATGGTCATCATGGAATAGGCAACATCCTGCACAGCCATCTCAACAGTAACCCCGAGTCCATAGGAACAGTGAAGGGGCTCGATAGATCCAGGATAAGAAGGAAATATCCTGACGGTGCAGAAATATTGGCTTTGATTAAAGTCGCGGAATTGCTCTTCAACGGTGTATTCGGGATACCAACGGTAACCCGTCTCGATCATTACCCGGACTAACATAGCAGTATGACCGGGCACGTCGAGGCACCGGGTCAGGCGAACCACTTGGTTTTGAACACGGTTGGCCATCTGAAAGCACAACCACAATGCAAAGACATCAGAATATCTAGGGAAAATTGGACAACATAACAACTGTAAATGCTCAGAAAAAGATTTGAGACATCCACAACAGTTCGCAATACCACTCAACAACATCATATCAAGGTTCTGATCCAATTAGCAACATACTAAGAATAGTAGAAACTGAACTGGGATTTGTAACAACAATCCTATAAGCTACTACGGATTAGTAACACGTGAACCTGATAGAAGAAGAGAGCCTAGTCCTTAACCCACGTTGAATGAGAAGAGAATGACTCAGATCAGAGGCATAGGGTAAAGGAGTAAAAGAGCCTTAGGTTCCCTCCCACAATCAATTCCCCTACATATAACTAAAGCATTTCTAGACTCGACATCGACCAGCTTGGCTCAACGAACCTACAGGCAGTTCGGCTCTGATGCCAACGCTGTCAGGACCCCGATTCCAAGCCACATCGATCTAGCCGGTAACACCTCATATCACTTTGGGGCCTCACGCACGGTATCCCACGGGTGTCGCCTTACCATGGCCCGAGACCGTTTGCGCCTTTTGGCTCACGTATATGGTAGTGTCGCTAGCATCCATATGACAGAGAACCCGGGCCGACATGGCTAGTCGTGAACCCAAAGCGACACAGACCTATCGAGATAGGCATACATGAATCACATCGAGCATGTCGGTCATCAGCGAGTGATTCCGGGCTGTAGCACTGGGCTAACAGGACTACGGGGAACCCGGGCTGTAGCAGGCTAGGCAGGACTCCGGAAGTCACCGCCTGACATTTCCCCGAAGGGACAGACATAGGAACGAAGTGAAACACATGTCGGCCAGTCAAGTGTCCTGAACAGTAGTGCTGGGCTAGCAGGACTCCGGTGTACCGGGCTGTAGCGGACTACTATGGCTTGAGGAACACTAGACTACATTTCCCCATAAGAAAGGCTGTCGAGGATAAACAACTAGATTGTCGGATCCCACTCATACCAAGCATTTCAATCATACACACAATATGCCCGATATTAGTACATACAACATGGCATCACAACAAAACTCTACAACTCAAGTACTTTATTTAAAGGCTCCAGGGAGCCATACATAACATGTTCATACAGATAGGGGTCACATGACCCGACACTCAAGTCATACAAACATACAAGCACATGCGGAAGCAACTAGTCTGAGTATAGACTCTAGAAGAAAGAAG
Source organism: Triticum urartu (assembly GCF_003073215.2). NCBI lineage: Eukaryota > Viridiplantae > Streptophyta > Magnoliopsida > Poales > Poaceae > Triticum > Triticum urartu. Next base: position 676,438,858 of record NC_053028.1, read on the forward strand.
GCTTCTCGAAGCCTGTCTATCTACATAGGGCCCTCCATGGCCAGGATCACCACCTGGGTGGCTAGTCACTCGTCGACGTCAAGGTCTACATAGAACCCATCGGAGGGGGCGGTGTTGTCGTCTGAAAACAGTAATTAAGCAAACATGAGTACAAAGGTACTCAGCAAGTCTTACATCAGAACCTACTATACATGCTTATTCCCAAGAAGGTGGTGGGGTTAATGCATCAAGCCAGCTTTGACTCTTGGCTAAGCTATCCTATGGAAATCCACCAGTAAAATAGTTTTCGCACACGAGTCCACTACTCACCAACACAATACTCCACCGGGGATCCTCCCTCGTCATCCTACGAGAGGGCCATCCTCGGTACTCACACTTATCTTGAGTCTTTTAGTAGTATCCATTAACTTGTCTATGAACTGTATAGGCAACCAAGTAGTCCTTTACCGTGGATGCGGCTATTCGAATAGTTTTATACCCTGCAGGGGTGTACTTCTTCATACACGCTTTCACCACTTACCGCCGTTTACATGACATGTACTAGGCAACCTTCAAGCGGAAGCCCAGCGAGGGTGTCGGCCACGGCCTACCTAAACACTTAAGTCTCTAGTCCAGGTTTATCGCCTATCCAGGTTCCATCCGCAGGGAGTCCGACCGAGGTTTCCACATACGGCCCCGAACGATGTGTACAGGGTTCCCGAGACACCAAACGGGTGACTCGGTACACCTTGCCACGGTGTATCTACCGCAACATAGCCCACCCCTAGGGTCAGCGCTACGCACGGCCGCCAACACATAACCTACAAACATCAGAAACTATTTGCATCTCCTGGACAGAGTACTAGGGTGATTAAGAAGCTGAGAGGGTCCATTGGTTTCGGGCCCAATGTACGGTAGTAACTGCATCTTAAATCACACATACAGATCTCAGTTCTTATGGACGGCCTCAATGAAACAACCCACCATGTACTCCTACATGGCCTCTCATCGATACCTTTACCAAAACATGTTCAACACATCCCTCATATTACCGACACAAGCATTTCACTCTAGCCCATCACCCAGATGAACCAGACCTGACACAACTCTAATCATAGCAGGCATAGCAAGGTAGGAATCACATACATGGCTGAATCAACTCCTACACATGCTAGTGGGTTTCATCTAGTTACTGTGGCAATGACAGGTCATGCAGAGGATAAGGCTTCAACTACCGTAACACACAGCAGTTTGAATCACGTTGTCTTAATGGCAGTAAACAAGAGCAGAAGCGAGAACATGGGTTTGTATCGGAATGATCAATGTGCTTGCCTGATGGAGTGGTAGTGGATACTGCCCTTCAGTTGGATACTCGTGGAATATCCTCGGAGCAGAACCTACCACGAAGAACACATCGGAACACAATCAACACATGAACGATATGGCAACAATATGATGCATGCTATTGACATGGATTATGAATGTGTCTTGGCCTAATGCAAGTTATAACAGAAAGGAATGAACTCTATTTGAATCAAGATTCAATATTAGCTCATTTAAACATGGCCTTAATAGTGCATTTCCTTATTCTGCTTAAACAGCAAAAACTTGTTTTGTTCATGCATGAACCATTACCAGATGGATAGAATTGAATTTTTCTGATCCATTTTCATATATTAAATCTTTGCATTTGGAGCTATTGGTTGATTTTCTATGATTTTTAGAAAGTTTTGACTATTTTCTGGAATTTCCTGTATAAGAATAAATCCAGTAATTTAATTACTGCGTCAGCATTACGTCAGGGTGACGTCAGTGGTCAACGGGGACGTCCAGGTCAAACCTGACTGGTGGGGCCCGCGTGTCAGTAGTTAATTAAGCTAATTATTTTTAATTAAAACTAATCTGATTTAGTTAACAGAGGGGGCCCACTTGTCATTGACTCAGGGAGTCAAACTGGGGTCAAACCCCTGGTCAGCGGGGCTAATCCCGCCGGCGACTCGACCGCGAGGCCCGAGACGGTGGCGCGGCTCGGAAAACGCCCACAGGGCACGGGCGAGGCCGTTCTTGGGCTCGTTGGAGAGCTCTTGCAGGCGCGCATCTAGTGGTGGTGGAGGCCGGGCCTATGGTGGCCGGAGACAACGACGGCGAGCTCCAAGGCGGCGGCCGGAGTTCGGCCATGTGCGGGGTTTGGGCTGCGGCGTGCAAACACGGAAACTGAGGCGCTAGCGAGGCACTACGCGATGCGGCAAGCACGTTGCATAGCACGGGATGACCAAATGGTGGCCTAGAGGGTGCAAACGCGTGGGAAAGAAGAGGGGAAAAACAGCGGAGCTCACAGGGAGGTCGATGAGCAGATTAGTGGGCTCGGGGGCGACTAGAGCGAGGCGAATCGATGAACGGCGTCCGGCGGGTACCGAGGTTGAAGTCAGCGCGATAGCGGCGATGCACGGCCTCCGGCAAAGCGTGGCTCGGTGGGGAGGGCGAGGGCGTCGTGGCGGAGCGATTTGGCTTGTCGGAGGGGCGAGGGGGTGGCTCTGGCATCGTCTACAGCGAACGGCGGCGAGGAACGCGCTCGGGCATCGCGGGAGAGAGTGAGGGAGACGAGGGGGAGAGTGAGAGGATGAGAGGGGGACGTGGGGGTCGCGTGGCATCCCTGGACGTCTCCAGGCGCGGCAGCAGAAGCAGGAGGTGGCCGGCGTGTGGCCGCGGGCGCCGGCCACGCGCTCCGCGTCCTTCTGGCGGGAGGAGGACGACGACTGGCAGCCAGTCGGCTGGGCCGAGCCAGGTGGGCTGGGCCAGCACAGGTAAGGCCCAGGTAGCTTCCCTCTCTCTCTTTTTTTTATTTGTTTCTGTTTTCTATTTAACTGCAACTGTTGGGCTTTATTAAAATACTAAAACATTTCCAAAAATCCTGAAAATAATTGTGGCTCTGTTTAGAATATTTCCAACAGCAAACATTTATTTCCAGAATTATTTGAGCATTTAAATTATTTTATAGCATTTAAATGCCCAAATCAAATACTTATGATTTAATTCAATGACCTTCTATTGACCTAGAAAATTGTGCACCAATTTTGCCAGAGGTTTTAACCCAAGACAAAGAGGTGAACTTTTTAGAAGGGCATTTCAGGTTCATTGAAAATAATTTTAGTAAACCCTAGTTGTTTTCCAGGGGTGGGGGGTGTTGGGGTTTCTGCTTTCCCCATTTCAAATTTAAGAGGAGATTTAAACATGATGCACACTCTAATGCTTGAACTAGCTAGGGTGTGACAGTGCAATTACATGCATGCGATCACGTGGACCTTGTGCAACGAGCCCGGTTTCGGCGGTTCCCAACTATGATTTTTATTTTACTCCGCCGAATGGCACGAGACTTTTTCCACACGTTGGCATCACCGTCGACATCACCCACGCCGATTTGCATATTTTTCCGACGTTCGATGCATTTCCTAAGATTATCCCGGTGAAAATGCCATAAAACACTGCCCGGACGTGACGCAACGTTCGTTTTGTGTCCGTTTTTGTTCCAACCTTGCGTGGGGCCCGTACGTAGGCCGTGCCCACATGTACGCACACTTTGGTGCAATTGCATGCATGCGATCACGTGGACCTTGTGCAACGAGCCCGGTTTCAGTCTACCGGAGGGGCGGTTCCCAACTACGATTTTTATTTTACTCTGCCGAATGGCACGAGACTTTTTCCACACGTTGGCATCACCGTCGACAGCACTCACGCCGATTTGCATATTTTTCCGACGCTCGATGCATTTCCTAGGATTTTCTCGGTGAAAATGCCCTAAATCACTGCCCGGACGTGATGCAACGATCGTTTGGTGTCCGTTTTCGTTCCAACCTTGCGTGGGCCCCTACGTAGGCCGTGCCCATATGTACACACACTTTGGTGCAATTGCATACATGCGATCATGTGGACCTTGTGCAACGAGCCCGGTTTCGGTGTACCGGTGGTGCGGTTCCCAACTACGATTTTTATTTTACTCCGCCGAATGGCACGAGACTTTTTTCACGCGTTGGCATCACCGTCGACAGCACCCACGCCGATTTGCATATTTTTCCGAAGTTCGATGCATTTCCTAGGATTTTCCCGGTGAAAATGCCCTAAAACACTGCTCGGACGTGACGCAACGTTCGTTTGGTCTCCGTTTTCGTTCCAACCTTGCGTGGGCCCGTACGTACCCACATGTCCACACACTTTGGTGCAATTGCATGCGTGCGATCACATGGACCTTGTGCAACGAGCCCAATTTCGGTCTACCGGAGGGGCGGTTCCCAACTACGATTTTTATTTTACTCCGCCGAATGGCACGAGACTTTTTCCACATGTTGGCATCACCGTCGACAGCACCCACACCGATTTGCATATTGTTCCGACGCTCGATGCATTTCCTAGAATTTTCCCCGTGTTAATGCCGTAAAACACTGGTCGGGCGTGACGCAACATTCGTTTTGTGTCCGTTTTCATTCCAACCTTGCGTGGGGCCCTACATAGGCCATTCCCGCATGTCCGCCCACTTTGGTGCAATTGCATGCATGCGATCACGTACCTCCAGTGCAACGAGCTTTTTTTCGGTCTACCGGAGGGGGGGTTCCCGACTACTTTTTTTTACTCCGCCAAATGGCACGAAACTTTTTCCGCACGTTGGCATCACCGTCGACAGCATCCACGTACCCCTAAGGCAACGAGCAACGAACTTTGGTGCATTAGTCCGCAGTTTCAAAATTCTGTTTATTTTGTTTGCTGTCGTTTCATGATGATGATGCCATTGTATGTGTTATACTACCTGGGTTGACCGACGTGGTGAAAAAATGCACCCGTCCATGTTATTTTCTCATGCCATTTTTTTCCCGTGTTATTGTCTCATGCATGTTTTTCATATACACGCCGCCACAAACTCGCGCATGACAGCAGACCCAATCCACAGAATCGCACCTACCTCGTATCCCAGCCAACCAGCGCCTCCCTCGGATCCCGCCGCCACGGACCCACCGAATCCCACCTACCGCGGATCCCAACTGGCCAACCAGCGCCTCCCTAGGACCCCGCCACCACGCACCCCGCACCCACCGACTTTGACCCACCCCACCGCATCCTCATCGATCTCCCCGCCCAATGCATGCCTCCAACACGCCCACACAAAAAATTTGCCCCGCGCGGGCAAGGGGAGGGGGGCGTGGGCCGTGGGAGGGGGCGAGTGCCGCCTTGCCTCTATGGGCCGAACTGGGCCGGCCGGTGACAGCGCAGAAAACGGCCTCCTGGGCCCTGCGGCGGCCGCGTGCACTGAGGGGCGAGTTGCAACGCCATATTTAGTCCCACCTCGGAAGCGGGGTGGCGCGAGGAGTGACTTAAATAGCTGCCTCCGCCCCGCATTTCGAACTCCTCTAATCTAACTCCTCAGTGTCCCGTTGGACCCCGTTTCTAGGCCCGTTAGTGGGGTCAATCAGCCGCGTGAGTCGCCTTCAGGCTTGATTTGGGTAGCTTCTGTGAGCTACTATGGGCTCAGCATCGGTGGTTGGGTGTTTTTTTATGTTGCTTAAATTTTTTGCGTGTATTTTATGTGTTTACTTCACCTTTTTACAATATCAATGGAAATATCCCATTAATAACGAAAACAATATTAATAACTGATACATTATACAACCATTCCATTACTCGTTAAAGCAACATAATTTCGTTCATATTTAGGATATTTTACATTCAAACGAAATTTTACATGAAAAAAGATTAACACTAAAACAAATCTAACTACTCCTCCTCGCTACTCAGAAGATCAACCACTACCGTCTGGCCGCCGTCTTCACCGCCGTCTGAGTCATCGGAACTGCCCAAGTATCCGAAAAATTCTTCCGCGGTAGACGACTGCTGCGCTAGTGTATCGGTCGACTCCCTGATCGCCTGCCAGTATCCCGGCTCATCTGCCGGGTCCCTCGTGAAGGAAATATGCCCTAGAGGCAATAATAAAGTTATTATTTATTTCCTTATATCATGATAAATGTTTATTATTCATGCTAGAATTGTATTAACCGGAAACATAATACATGTGTGAATACATAGACAAACAGAGTGTCACTAGTATGCCTCTACTAGACTAGCTCGTTAATCAAAGATGGTTATGTTTCCTAACCATGAACAAAGAGTTGTTATTTGATTAACGAGGTCACATCATTAGTTGAATGATCTGATTGACATGACCCATTCCATTAGCTTAGCACCCGATCGTTTAGTATGTTGCTATTGCTTTCTTCATGACTTATACATGTTCCTATAACTATGAGATTATGCAACTCCCGTTTACCGGAGGAACACTTTGGGTACTACCAAACGTCACAACGTAACTGGGTGATTATAAAGGAGTACTACAGGTCTCTCCAATGGTACATGTTGGGTTGGCGTATTTCGAGATTAGGTTTTGTCACTCCGATTGTCGGAGAGGTATCTCTGGTCCCTCTCGGTAATGCACATCACATAAGCCTTGCAAGCATTACAACTAATATGGTAGTTGTGAGATGATGTATTACGGAACGAGTAAAGAGACTTGCCGGTAACGAGATTGAACTAGGTATTGGATACCGACGATCGAATCTCGGGCAAGTAACATACCGATGACAAAGGGAACAACGTATGTTGTTATGCGGTCTGACCGATAAAGATCTTCGTAGAATATGTAGGAGCCAATATGGGCATCCAGGTCCCGCTATTGGTTATTGACCGGAGACGTGTCTCGGTCATGTCTACATTGTTCTCGAACCCGTAGGGTCCGCACGCTTAAGGTTACGATGACAGTTATATTATGAGTTTATGCATTTTGATGTACCGAAGGTTGTTCGGAGTCCCGGATGTGGTCATGGACATGACGAGGAGTCTCGAAATGGTCGAGACATAAAGATTGATATATTGGAAGCCTATATTTGGACATCGGAAGTGTTCCGGGTGAAATCGGGATTTTACCGGAGTACCGGGAGGTTACCGGAACCCCCCGGGAATCATATGGGCCTTAGTGGGCCTTAGTGGAAAGGTGAAAGGGCTGCGCGCCTCCCCCTTTCCCCTAGTCCTATTAGGACTAGGAAAGGTGGCCGGCCACCCCTCTCCCTCTTTCCCCCTTGGGAATCCTAGTTGGAATAGGATTGGGGGGGGGGGGGGGGGGGGGGGGGGGAGTCCTACTCCCGGTAGGAGTAGGACTCCTCCTGCGCCCTCCTCCTGGCCGGCGCACCTCTCCCCCTTGGCTCCTTTATATACGGAGGCAGGGGGCACCTCTAGACACACAAGTTGATCCACGTGATCTATTCCTTAGCCGTGTGCGGTGCCCCCTGCCACCATATTCCTCGATAATACTGTAGCGGAGTTTAGGCGAAGCCCTGCTGCTGTAGTTCATCAAGATCGTCACCACACCGTCGTGCTGACGGAACTCTTCCCCGACACTTTGCTGGATCGGAGTCCGGGGATCGTCATCGAGCTGAACGTGTGCTCGAACTCGGAGGTGCCGTAGTTTCGGTACTTGATCGGTTGGATCGTGAAGACGTACGACTACTTCCTCTACGTCGTGTCATCGCTTCCGCAGTCGGTCTGCGTTGGGTACGTAGACAACACTCTCCCCTCTCGTTGCTATGCATCACATGATCTTGCGTGTGCGTAGGAAATTTTTTGAAATTACTACGTTCCCCACACCTCGGGTCAACAACATCCTCCGGCGGCATCCAACCGGTCTCCGACGTGGAGTTCCGGATCGTGCGGATCAAACCCGGCGACTCCAACGGGTCACCCTCCTCTTGCATCGCCGCCAGTTCCGGCGGGATGTGAAACTCAGGGGCGGCCGCTGGAGCGGCAGGAGCGGCCGGCGCGCCTGCGCGAGAACGCCGACCGGCACGGGCCTGCACAACCGGGGCGGCGGGGGGCGCGAGGGGCGCGTTTGGAGCGTCCGCTCGGATGCCCCGAGACTTGTAGAAGTGGACGACGGTGTCGAAGTCGCGGCCTTGCCAAAAGTTGAGGCGACCTTCGGGGTTCCACGGACCGGGTTGTGCCGGCCCAGGCGTGGCATAGCCGTCGCACGTCACGTGCCAGCCGTGTGCTAGGCGACACGACGGCGGCACGGGGATGCCGTGCCGGTAGATATCCACGGTCTGTGGCCCGGTGAGGCTAGAGGGCCACAGACCGCCCGGCGCGGCGCCGCGTCCATGACCGCTGCCGACGCGTCCACCGCCACTGCCGCCGCCTTCACCGCCGCCTCCCACCTGACGACTGCTCCCTGCGCCTCCACTGCCGCCTCCCCAGCCGAACCAACGCCGGCCGAAGCATCCGCGTCCACGAGGTATCGCGCCGGAGAGAGCCGCGGCGCCGAAGACCGATCGGAGATTGCGGGGTCGGGGACGGTTTCTAAGAGGAGAGGCGGGGTCGGGGGCGGTTCCTGTGAGGCGAGCGCGGGTCGGGGGCGGTTTTATGGGAGGGAGAGACTCATCGGGGCGGGCGCGGCCAACGACAGGCGTCGGGGCACGCGGCAGCTGGCAGCGCGGCATGCGGCATCAGGGGGCAGCGGCAGCGCCTCAGCAGGGGCGGCCGACGCGAGGCAAGGGGGCAGCTGAGCAGCGGCGTAGGCCGAGGCGGAAGCGGGCGCCGAGGCCGAGGCAGAAGCGGGGGAAGCGGGGGCGGCCGAAGCGAGGCAAAGCAGCAGCTGAGCAGCGTCGCAGGCCCAGGCGGAAGCGGGCGCCGCAGGCCAGCGAGGCGGAAGCGGGCGGCGCGGCAGGCAAGGCGGAAGCGGGGATGCAGCGCGGCAGGCCGCAGCGCGTCAATCGGCAACGGGCCCGTAACCGCGCCTAGCATGCATGCATGCATGCCTATCCGCGCGTAATTAGCGTAGGAGGACATGGGCGTGGGGGTTGGCGCACTGGTGGGGCGTCCCGGCCGGTAAAAAATCAAAAGCGTATACGAATACGTACACGTTACGAGCGGGACAGCGGGCGGGCGGCCTCTTTTTTGATTTTTGCCCATCGTGCCCTTTGTTATGAAGGGGTATGGGACAATCTTAGCCGTCCTTGTGTTGAAGGGGGTCTACCGAAGCGGAAATGTAATGTCAATTTGAGGTAAGAGCACATATGGTTTACCAATTTCAGGTAAGAACATTATCTACGTGGAGAAGGTAAACTGCAACTCTAATAGTGATAAATGATAACCTATGCAATAATAGTACTTGTTTCGGCAAAACTAGCAGGGTGACCTATGCATTGCGTGGCTAGATTTCTTTTACTATTATGTATATTTTCACTTATTTAATATATAAAGTCTGATTTATCCATAGACCATTAGGTGCACTTCTAGTGGGGAGCTTAAATATTTGCAAATAGTGGACCCAAGGCAATGTAGTCTTTAACTTGCAAGCGAAACCATATCTCCGAACAATTTGTAGTGGTAATTAAATATTGACATTATTGGCTTCATGCAAATCTTATGATATTTTCCTCCGCTGGCTTTCTTCGTAGATTTTGTATCGAATGCTTCCGCACATGCTTTTACCAATAATATAAGTTACTTACCCATATAGGACAATATAACTATATTTTTGCGAGAAAACCTTTTAATCTATTCATTAAATATCATGACAATACAAAGAAGACCAGAAGCGAAAACATTATTTCAGTCAACCTCATCGTAGCTTGTCTATATTTAGCTTCTATGTATTGTTAAACATGGTTAAGATGAGTTATTGCACTTAAACAAATTCTTGCTTCAAACCTCCATTATTATACCAACAACAACATTTTCCTTTTTTCATATGATTAATTAGCTCACTTTTTCATATAATGTGTTGGCGCTGATATGGTTTTGTTCACAGCCAATATCATCCATAATATCAAAAGTCAATCAAAACTATCATATCAGTTGAGTTATATAGGTTTTCTAGAATTTAATTAGAATAGCACTAATTACCTAGTTACAACTAGGTTTTATTCCTCCTCTTATTATGTTTTCTTGTCTCACTCGCTTCTTGTTAAAAGAGCACATGAATTCGCAATTAGTCTTTATTCTCTTCCTTAAAAATATTAGTTGTTATACTTTGCATTCTCTTTTGTCGCTCTCTTGTCATCAGCTTTGCTGTATATATATGGCATATTCATGTTCATGCAGGGCATATTTCATGTGCGGGAACTGAACGGAGTATCAACCACTATTCAAGGCGGTGTGTACGCGGTTGGAGCGGGTGACCAGGAAGGCCTTCACCCACCATGGGTGGCAGCATAATCTCTGGATTGGCGCACCAACCCCTTCGCCAAAGGCATACCGTCGGTCCTATATGATCCTACTATTGCTGATATGACACTTTTTTTATCTTCTTTCAGTTTGTTTTTGTTTGGTTGTGTGCATCTTAGTTATGCAGAGGTCGGGCGATGCTCATCATGTTTTGTATCTACTTGATGCTATATTTTGAGTCAATAAAAATGCCCTTTATAAAAAAAAAACCCGCGGAAACGACTATCCATGGAATAGCGTCACTGCCTCACTTGTTTTTTTTTCTCTTTTTATTTACTGCTGCCCCGTGTACTTTATTCTTTTGTTCTCCAATCTGGTGGAGGGTGACAAATTGGACTGATCAATAGGTACTGGTTGTTCGATTCAGGTGTGTTAGTGGCTGATTGGCATGTGTAGCGTCGCTACCTTATGTTGATTGATTTTCTCATACTATACTGATATAAAAACGGAAACAGTGTTGGAACAACACTAGACTAGCTCTCGCTCATGCAGCTGGACGGAGGTAGACGAAGCACAGAGAACACAAGGTTTACTGGCGACCAACGCCTGAGCCATGAACTCTTTCTTTTTCTCTAATCACCGTGCAACAAACACTTCTCAACCCAGCCGGCTTTGTAGCCTGGGCAGCAACGCAGCGCCCACGTTTCGGCCAAGCACGCATGCACGACTGGCTGCTGCATGCAAGCGCTCCGCTCAGCCACGCGCACGACGCGCACACCGCGCTGCTCGCAACCGACTGCAAACAGCCTAGCTACTACACGCCGACTTATACATGCATGCACGCCCATCTACCTAGCTCACGTGATACATACATACGCACACCACGCACACACACCTACGCCACGGGCACACACACGCACGCACACCTACGAACCTGACGTGGCCACACACCGCCCATACACACACATACACCACGCCGCCGCTGCGTCCTGCTGGTCCCACGCGCGTGCGCGCGACGAGCCCGACCGCACCAGTGCGTCCCGCACGTCCCGCACGCACCTGACGCGCCCGACGAGCCCGACCATACTAAGCCGTGGCTTATTCCAACAAACAGAGGTGTCCTAACAACCCACGTGATGATGGTATGTGTCCTTCTTCCATACGCCATTCTGATTTACACTTCTCAATCGCCTAGACATCTACGTGACAAAGTTTGTATGTGCAAAACAATACAAGCGTGTGTCACATATTATGTGATGCAATTCTGTTAGATCTTGGCCATTATAAATTTTTTAGGACCCACAACTTGTTTCTCTATCTTTGCTAGGCTGGTTACTTAGGAACGTATGGGGCGATACATAGCCGTATTTATTTTTTGAGCAGGTATATAGGAATTGGACTCTAACTCATCGCTTTGAAACGTATAGAATATGGAGCCATTAATGCGTGAATACTTCTTTCTAGCAAATCCCAGCCATTCTTTTGAACTGTTTTTTTATCTATTGTTATATCTAAGCCATTCATATTCTACCATTTTAATAATACAATAGATAATGACACACAAGCACACACACTAATATTGCATCAGCCACACGCCAACAAATTAGTGACCAGGATGATAGAACTGTTCATAAGTTTCACCTTCTGATGATCCCACAAAATAAATAGTGGCAACTGATGATGTTTTAATATTGTGATTACCCCATCACAATGTTATAAAATTTGTTTAATAAAAGGAAATTCAGGGAGTATAATATGTATATCTAGTCTAGCTTAGTTTTATTATATTTCTTCTACAAAGTCTGGAACTCATATCCCCAGCAATCAGCCAAACCTGGAGCTTCATTGGGACAAATAATGACCGTTGTTCGTTATTTTGCACAATTTCCATGAATAAGATCATAAATCCAATTATCATAGTTCAGATTCATGTCCCGATTCTCATCCTACGAATTGCAGTAAGAGATGTAAGCTATAAAGAAACATGCAAGACAAAAATGTCATATACTTATCACACAAATTAGAATCTGAACCTGTACTAAACTTTTGGTTAAAATCATGGCAGTTTGAAAAGAATTACAACTACAACTCATGGGCTTGAAATGCTTCTTGTGAAATAATCAGAGTGATCTGTTGTAGTTACTATAAGTACAAGTCATCCTAGTCTGTTGGCTTCAAGAAAGTCCAATGAAATGCAAGTGATCCTATGAGACCCAGCATAGCATCGTTTGGTGAGACCGATCCATCAATTGCACTGTAGTGTATCTACCATAGATAAATAGCCGTCTAACATGATATTTTGTTTTTTTATTAGTGGCTTGCAGTCTTGCACACCAAGACCTGGCATAAGGTGAGTAATTCAGTTGATTCAGCTTGTTGTTCGAAGCAATGAATATAAAAATATGCTGACGAACGGTTGATTTACCTGTAGGAGCTTGTGCGGGTGAAGGAGGGGCTCGCTTCTGAAGTGCAGCACCTAAAATCAGTGTGTACTCTTTCTGTCAGACCCCATATTTACCTTCTGGCTCTGTGTGTATCCTAAACATTTTTGCTTCAAGGACATAAAGGGAATCAGGTCTGCTATTTAGGAAGGGAAAGCAAACGCAGTAACAGCGCAAGCCTGGCAGGTACAAGAGCAAGTACTAAGACTGATGATGTATGAATGGAGAAATAAACTACAGTGCAAGCGTGAAATCTGTGATCCTTGATTAGAACCAAATCTGTGCTGGTGGATGTTCGACTTAGTACCATGGAACACACAGAAAAGTTTGTAAATACATAGTACATTAGATCCCTAATATATATAACTTGCACGTCACACTTGCTGGCCACATATCGATAAAGCAGTATCAACAAACTAAGTGAATTCAGCAAGTTTATACATTGCTTTCACATCATTACTCAAATAACTCATACAGTACATAGTCTCACTATATACACCATTTTATTGTGCCGCATATTTCATTTGAATTCGAAGCAAAAAGTGATCCGCATATTTCATTTCAATCAACTATGGTGCTCAAGGACTAATCATCTTAAAATCCTAAAATAAAAGAACTCGTTAAGCATCTGACCTTGTCCTCAGCGACCAGGGGACCTGCACCTGCAGTCTGCAGAGAAAAAGAGATCAAACAATCCATATGGGCATACCGTCGAGTAGATGGTGTACCGTGCACGTATCTAGAATTAGACATCCAATTATCAACTGACTAACTACCAATAGTAAGCTAGTGACTTGAGGGAAAAAAATTAGGACAGCGACCGAGGGACATTTCCTTTCAGCCACATTTGATAATAACCAATTTTCAATAATGCACAGTATTCAATCAACGATAATTAGAGACCAGCGCGCTTGTTAGCAGGCATCATCCTTGCTAACAAGCAAACATCATGTGTAAGATCAGGCGTAACTCTTGGATTACCTATGAAACAAGGCAATTTGTAATATCTGCTCATGGCATGTGTTCTATCTTAAGAAATGGAAGACTAATTATGTAGTGCGTTTCAATACCAAAAGAAAATCATATTCAACACCACCTCTTGAAGCAATGTACATTGCAAAATGGTGTATATTGTTCGTGTAAAGAGAAACATATATGGCCACATATCCTTAAGGTAAGAACTCAGTTACTAATCAATACTCAGTAGTACAGGAAAACTTATTTGTTAATGTTCCAAAAAAGGAAGATTCATTTATTTTCAAAGAAAGACCAGCATCAGAGTTATATAGGAAACTAGAACATCTAGCACATGCAAGCATACGGCATATATTGAAATTGCACTTAGCAACACACTAAAAGGTCAGTAGCATTTTAAATGTTAGATTCTTAATACATATATCCAATGCAGAAACGGGCATAAAATCTTCCAGCCCGATTTGTCCAAACAAATGAGAAAAAGGTTCAAGAGCTTTATAATGAGGGGAAACAATTATTAGGCTCATTAACCAAGAAAAGTAGGCCATTTTTAGGGAGGCGGGGGGGGGGGGGGGGGGGGGGGGGGGGGGGGGGGGGGGGGGTGGTATGGAGAGAGAGCGCACAACTTGGTTCACAGCTGAAAACTGTTTCCCGACTTGTTCCTTTTGTTCAACTACTTCATCATTAAATGAGCTATGTCAGGCCATATCAAGCTCACCCGGATCCCAGAACATCCCGAGGAATTACATATATGTTGCATGAAAATTTTTTGATTTCCAGAATGCGATAATTCATGGGTTGATCAAGAATAACATAAATAATACTTCAATGTATATATGGTGCATTACTACTATATACTTGTTCTTACCTACCTCAGCAATTTTGGGTTAGGAAAAAATCATTGGGTTTTCCCAAAATACCAAAATAAAACAAAACATGTCAAGTAAGAAAGAAACCGTAAGAATTCAAGCCTATCAAACAATCAGGCACTTCAGTTGGCATGTCAACAATCTGACATAACAAAACCTACATTCACCTACATTCTTCATATTTTTTCCTCTGCAAAATTAACTATGGAACACCTCTCTCTCTCTCTCTCTGTGTGTGTGTGTGTGTGTGTGAAAACAAACATAATCTTTATGCCAGCAGTGCATATCAGAAGATCAAAATGCGCCTCGATTTCCGTTGCATGTGCATACTATGTTATGCATATGTTCCTTGCCCGGAAGAGATCTAACATATGGCACGCATCCCGGTTCCTAAAAACAAAACAAACAGTAAGCTGGTATGCCCCCACCCCAACTCCTCTTTTCTTATTATTTGTTACATGGAGAAATCTTTTGGAACAAACAAAAGCAGTGAGCAGGGGAATTAACCAAATAAGACTTACATGTCCTGCATGGTGCTCTATCATGAGGGAGCACAGTTGTCTTGGCCGTGTCTCCGGCAACAATGTCATCAAGTAATAGGGGGACCTCTTCAGCAAGTTTATCTTCACTAAGCTGCTGCATATATATTACAAGAAGATAACTCAACAGACCATCAAGATTAGCAGGATACTGAAACATAGAGAAGAAAAATTGCTTAATTAGGTACACACATCATTATGAGGCACTTCCCGTATGCAGTTCCCCAACCATATGGGCTGTGAAGCGAGCAAGGACCTGGTGAAGAAGATCAGCCACAGCCAGTATTACCAGTGTTAGTTAGGATGGATGCTACTCTATGTACAGCATATCAAAATATTATGATTTCCGAGAGTTGAAATATCTAACATCATTGATACAAATAAAAATGTTCACAGGCGGTTGCTGTGTTCCAATTTCTAAAATTAGAGAGCTACAACAACATAATCAGTATAACTGACACATACTCAAGCAGTTAGCTCCAATCTAGAATAAACAACATCAAACAATTTCTTCTACAATTCATCAAACGATTGGTGTGCACAACCAAAACTGGCACATACAAACTCGGGAGATGTCATGGCAGTCAGCCTCTGCCACCTGCTAGGGATTTCACTGTCTCAAGCTCGAACTTACTTGAGAGGGATGGTGGGGAAGAGGTGCAGATCAAAACATGGAGGAAATGAACTGAAGACAGCAGCTCAAATCTACAGCTTGGCGTGGCCAGAACACATGACCGGGCGCCGCGGCAGTCCCCCGCCGCGCCGTCCAAAGAGCCCCCGCCGGCCACACGACGCCGCGGTGATTGCCCGAGCCCGGGCCTCCATACCGCCGGCGTCGCAGCGTGGACGGCAGGGCTGGACCTGTGAGGCGAAGAGATCCGGCGTCGCAACCACTCGGGGGTGTGGGTCTCCGCCAAGGGTCGGGCCTCCTCATCGCCGTCATTTTCCACGAGGTCGCGGTAGGAGATTGAGGAGCCACGAGGCGATGAAGCCTTCCCGCCGATAACACACACACACTATTCCTAGCCGCCGCCGCTGCCTCCATGCTGCAGGAGCCTCCTCTGTCACGCTTCCCCTGCAGAAACCTGCGTGCACTGAGACAAGGGGAGAAGGAATGGGAGGAGGCGCCATGCATGAGTGGGAAAGGGCCCATATATATGAGTAGAGGAGGAGAAGGGCATGCAAAGGAGAAGGAGATGAAGCGACTAAATGAGACAAAAAAAGAGCGCCAATATGCAACTAGATTTTCTCCACCGACTAATGTTCCTCCGCTGACGCTGACAACGCGAGACTGCTCCCTAGTCATGCGCGTTATTGTGTTTGATGTCTTCCTTCTAGTTTATTGATTTTGCTTTCCCGAAAAAAGTATGTCCGATTTTCTACTCCCTCCATCCGAAAATACATGTCAGAGAAATGGATAAAAATGGATGTATCTAGAACTAAAATATGTCTAGATACATCAATTTCTCCGACAAGTATTTCTTGACGGCGGGAGTGTTATTTTATTTCAAAAATATTTTTACATATGTGCTTAGTAGGATGCCTCTTGTGCAAAATATGTAAACCGTCATCTTCACAATTTTTTAACGGAACAAATATATTTGGTTATGAAACTGATTAATCTAGATCATTTGGTATTGAAATTTAGAGACCACATCTAGTTCAAGCAATAGTTGACTCACAAGAAATAATTTCCATTACATTACTATTCTCTTTTTCTTTAGCATCGTCAGTGTCAGTCAAATTATTGTAACCTAGCAACCATTGGTAAGGAAAATGTACTGCATATAGCTAGTAATTCCATATCCAAAAACCTCTCTCTATAAGTTTGGATTTTTCCGAAAGCATCTAGTGATATGGATAGAACATATATGCGTGCGCGCGCGCACACACACAATTGTGAATTCGAAACACAAATCATGTGACAAGATTCTAATCTAAATTCGGAACACAAATCAAGAACAAAAAGACAAATCTTATTATCAATAGTCGCTAATCGGATTAAAACCGATAATTTGATCCATCAACCATATTAACTCTAGTTTTTTGTTTTTTCTAGGGTTTTTAGATGTAAGTTTTTGCAGCCTAACAAATGCACATGTATCATAAGAATTTTTTAAAACCAGTTCAAGTAACTTTAAGATGTGCCCACAAACAATAGAGTACCATGCTGTTGGTTAGGTGGATAGTATGGCTGGCTGTATCCTCAACCCACCCGGAATGAAATGACTGGTTTGGCATCATATGTGTCTCATTAAAGCGGATTATGATTTCGCTAGTAGGTGATGTGTCGTAAACAGTAAGGTGACAGTAGTGATGCTTTTGGACATTCTGTGATTAATTTTGACAGTTGATGTCGTGATCCACCGGCGTAGTGGTTTGTTAGTGTTTTTTCTATGTTGCTCAAACATATGGGAAGGACGTTTCGGCTCACCGGTGCATTTGCTCCCGCATGAATAGTAAATCTTAAAAATAGTAATAAACTTAAAAAAAATCTATTTTTTCTTTGCAGATGTTCGTTTTAATGTCACAAGCATGTTTGACAAATTTCATGCCAAACAGAGCAACAGTGTTTTATCAGTGAAAAAACAAATTTGTGTGTAGCGTTTGGTGTTCAATATGTTTTTTTGCACAGGATAAAATGCTTAACCTTTTTTTACCTAAAAATTGCAGGTAGCATTTGGATGTGACTATGAGCACATCAAAACTTTGTTGGGATCTTTTTGAGATTTCAAAAATCATTTTTCATGCATAGGAGCACATGCACCTAGGAGCCGAATTGGATTTCCAAAACATAAGTTGTATACTACGTAGTATAAAAACAAACTAGTCAGCCCTCTCGTCTTCACCGGTCTCCAACTCCCCGCAAAAAAAAAAAAATCCAACTGAACACGTCCATACCAAGCAGCTCAAATCTAAGAGTAAGCCTTGAATTCTTCGCCTTCAACGGTTTGTTTTCTCGAGCTTGTCAGTCTATATATCTAATGATTTTTCATCATACATCTCGTTTGCCTAACGTGAAATTCGACGACATCCATGATGATGTGTTCTCCTGCTGCAGTCGGTTGGCTGACCGAATTGGTGCCACAACTGATGAAGTAGCGAGGGTGCATCAGGAGAGGGATAATCTTGGGGAGCTTGGGTTCAGGTACAGGAAGGGGCAGATACTTTTCTCTCTGGAAACAAGAGAAGGTTATAGTACTAAATTTCCTTTGCTAGGTGTTATATTCGTCACTTTAGTTACATGGACGAAACAGTAGAATTGCGGAGTTCCAGTTTCATATCATCATTGGAAGGATTATCATGAGAAGAATTATTGATGAGTCTTAGAACGGCCGAACTGAGCAAGGAAAAATCCTTAGCTAGCTATAATGAACCAATGATCAGCACACCTATCTTGGTCCAGGGGAGCGCATTTTCAGCTCGTTTCTACCTTAAAAGTACCAAAAATACTGGTAGCAAAAAAAAAGCAGCAGCAAATTGCTACTGAAGTACATGACAGTACCAAGTTTCTCTTTAATCATATCAGCATTGAAGTAAAAATCAAGGACAATTTCAACAACAAAAATTGTGTGCTGATTACGGGGTATAATGTACACAGCTAAGCAAAAGCATAGCAAGTAGGAGTACTACTCTGATAGCTTTGACCAAATTGCATTCCAAAAAAAAAACTTAGTAGGACCGAGTGTTTGCACCAAATTTCGTTCTGAATAACAAAGATCGAAATACCTGCAGCCTTGAAAGGAGAAATACCGAATAACCATTTCAGCGACTAACACGCAAGAACAGACATACATAGATGGAAATATGTGAAACAAAAGTAAAATTTGGAGCAGCGATGAACAGTAGAAAAGGTTTCAATAGCATATATAGATACTCCACAGTTCAGAGCACTAGGAAGATGTTCATGGCATCATAATTAATAAGCAGCAGCTGATGACAGCAAACTGCTACTGCAAGTCCTCAACCATCCAAAATGGAATGTCCAAATTCCAAGGATAAAACAAACCAGAAGTCGCAAACATTTAGATATGCCCTATGAATGGAGGCACTTCGTCATCTTCTTGCATATCATTGGAGGGAATTGGAATAATGCTCTCACTGAGGTAGTACTGGGTGAGCATCATGCGATATTGACTCTTCCCAATGTTCACCATACCTAAAAACTTACCATCAGTGTCGCAGCGCAGCACATGTTCTGAATTAAACCTTATTAGCAGCTCACGCTCGTTGAGCAGAACCACATCGTTGAACCATTGTAGTGCTTGACGAAGTGGTGTTTTCTTTTTCTTTTTGTAAGAAGATAGATATAGTTGTCGTGATGCCTCCAACGTTGAGAGGTCAATCCGGTACTGGAAACCCCATATTCCGACCTTGTAATCCTGCATCACCCAGACATCGATGACGGTTAAACCGATATTCGAGCTGGAGTATCTGCCGCCCCAGAAAGCAAGTTCTCCCTTCATCTCAAACAACTTCTTATCAGAGTATGGCTGGGCAGGAGTGTGCATCCATCGGAATGACTCGGCTTCTGTGTCAAACACAATAATGTCTCCAATGCCTCTGGGAATATCACCAGCACCACAAGGAGGGCACCAGTGTAGGCTACCACGGTGCTGGACTGGTGGTGGACAATAGGACCCAGGGAGCAGCCTAACCAGGAACCTATGTTCCACATAAGATGACATGACGACTGGCATTTTCACTGTGACATGTCTCGGCTCCATAGAGCCAACCGTGATGACATATAAGTTGGATTTACCCTGACATGGAGTTGAGACCAAGAGAACCCTGTGTTCTCCGGTTAGATGGTGCCGGTAGAAACCGCTTACTCGGTTGTAGGCTTGCCCAGCTTGAGGCTGTGGTAGGAGAATATGTTTGCGGATGACCGGGTTGCAGACGTATAACCGGGATCCCCAGTTGACGATGATCAAGCCATCACAAGTCCCCTGGAGGCAACTATCTGAATGGAATCTGGTGCCTGGGTTGAATGGCCAGAGCTTTTGATTGGAGGAACTGGTGCCGGCCTGGCGGAAGAGGACGAAACTCGAAGGCCAGCCCTGACCATTGATGATGGGGAGCGACGGCTGGCGGCGATGGTGTTCAAGCATAAATTCAGACGTGGAGGTGATACTGCGCCACGACTTGCTGACGGCCCGGCAGCGGCCGACGTCCTTCGACGGCAACAGGACGAGTATGCTGTCAATCAGCTCCTTGGGAAGGTCCCCGAGCTGGGTGTCGCCTCTCCAGTCCGGCATGGTGCTCCGTTGGACTAAAATGAATCAGAAAGATTTAGTAAGTACAAGCCAAGAAACCAGGTGGAGGGTGTGGAGCGTCTGCGCACACAGCTAACTGCTCCGGCAAATGGCTTGAATTAAGGAAACAAATAAGAAAAGTACAGGAGGAAGGCGAAGTCCGGTTTACCTGGGACTGGAGACCGCAGATCCAGCAGTGACTATGGCGGTCGAACTATGCCGGCATGGCGAGCGTGATCCGTCGCCTCTCTGCAGGAATACAGACGAGATCTGAGCGCCAACGGAGGTGAGGGAAAAACGAAAACCAGGCCGGACAGGAGAGATCTGACCGCGACCAGTTTGGGCGGAGAATTGCTGCTCACCATACCTCTGTGGGCTGTGGCTGTGTCGGGGAAGAACCGAAGAAGGCGCTCCGGCTTGCTTGATCCCCGTCCCAGGAGAAGAAGGCGCTCCGGCTTGCTTGATCGTCGGGCGTAGCCGAAGACGATCTGGAAGCCAGGAGCAGATGGGTCGGACGAAGAAAGAGGCGAAGACGATCTGATGAGGCGCGCGGATGTTAGGAACGAAGAAAGAGGGGACCTTGATCTGCAAACGAAGAAAGAATTAGGGCGCTCCGGCGTGGTACAGCTTCAACGCCTTCCCAAGAGGAGAAGCTTGAGCCTAGCGGAGGCGACACGACCGGAGACCCAGGGGAAAAAGTCTTCGCCTTGGGGAGGCGGACACGATCCGGCAAGGCGCCGGCGAGATCTGGAAATGAGAAACAATTAGGGCCTCTGCAGTCTGCACTCGGCAGTTCCCAGTTGTGGGAAATCTCGCGAGATTAACTCGGCAGTGTTCTCTTAAGACGAGTCTACCACTCCTTTTTTTTGCGGGTGAGTGTACCAATCCTTTGGATGAGCATTAATCAGTTGCCGGAATTAATAAGAGAAATTATATGAGATACTCCCTCCGTTTCTAAATATATACATCCGTATGTAGGCGCGCGGATGTATATAGTCATACTTTAGTGAGTAGATTCACTCATTTTGCTCCGCTTGTTGTTCATATATTAAAATCTTAAAAAACTTATATTTACGAACGGAGGGAATAGATAATATATTTTGCAATGGCTTCACTTTCTCCATATATCTCCTCTGCTCTTTTTTCAAATCCACACCACCCAAAAAGCACCACACTTGAGGCTAGGGTAATAACTTGGTAACACATTAGAGGCAGGGCACAAAAAACCATCAACTCGGTGCCTAATACGTAATGCAGAGCACTGATGGGGCGCCCAAGGTAGTCTTCTGTGGCTGTGAAGGCGACAGTGGGCTCACAGCGAGGACTTGACACAGGCGCGGCAAAGGCCTCACTGTGCACCACAGCAGTGCCGCCGGTCGCCGTGCATAGCAGCACTTGTGCTCGTGCATGGCCGCGGTGCCCACGGGGTGTGACGCCGCAAGCATCTCCATACATCCCAGACCGAGCAGGAGGTCCCGTGCGGAAGATGCCTCGGGTGCGGAGCGACGCCGTAGAGCTCTCCGATGGACATCTGAGACGTGTCCGCCGTCGTTGTTTGGCAGGAGGAGGTGCGGCGCCGCGGATGCCCGCCGTGCTGCCCCACCGAGATCCTCTGCGTGCACCCACTGTTTGCGGCGTCGCCATCGTCTCTGGTCATGCACGTACTCGCGGTCGACGAGCCGGACAAGCCCGCCGTCCTGCACTGGTGGAAGGGTGCCAAAGCACTCCCGCCGAGCCGTCGCGCAGTTGTCCGCTTCTGCTGGAGTCGGGCAGCCGGGCGGATCCTCGCCGGATCCGGGTGGAACAAGGGTTGGATGTGCGGCTGGGGTTAGATCCCACGCGATCCAGTGGCTTATGGCAGCGGACATCAGTTAGCTGGGGGGAGGCTTGCCCGGGTAAGGCTCCGGCGGTGGCGCGGGTTTTGGCTTGGCTGTGGTCGCGGTCATGGGGAAGAAGATGGCTTCGAGGGAGAGAGAGGCCCACAGATGGGGCCTTTAGCCACCTCAGCAAATTATCCATGTAGGCATGCCACATCGGGCTGACAGGTGGGCCCAACCGGTCAGATCCACAGTTTTCACGGTCAAATTCGAGCATCAGTGCTCCACGTTACGCATTAGGCACAGTTCTGGTGGTTTTTTTTTCCTGCCTTCAATCTGGTACCAAGTGGTTACTCTATCCCAAAGTGTGGTGTTTTTGGGTAAATAACTCACACCCCCTCCATAGCAACCCTACCCCCCCCCCCCCCCCCCCCCCCCCCCCCCCCCCCACACACACACGAATTTACTCGACGTCAACTCACGGATGCCGTGTGATTCTCTACCGTGTTGCTTTGCTGCCTTGTCTTGCAACAACATACAACCCTCTATATTCCTGCACGGGTGCATTCCTTTGTTATGATATATAAGTTCCCCCCATCCCAGTCTAATCTCGCCACGGTAAAAATGAAACTCTTACATTACAACATCGTCTCCGCAGGCAACGGTTTTACGTCATAACTACCTTATCTTTTCAACAACTATCTCAAGAAGCGTGTATAGCTTGGTAAGCTATCAACAAAAATATTACAATCACTGGAAATATTGCAATTCCCTCCCCTCCCTCCCCCTCCCGTGTCGCTTCCCAGGGCGACACCTCGTGCCGCCAGCCTCCTCCCCCATCTCCGACACCCCTCGCCGCCGTTGCCGCCAGCCTTCACCGCGGCAGCAGCGGGCCCAGCTGCCGAAGGTAGTCTGGGATGGGTGGGCGATGGATGCGGCCACGGGAGCTACTGGGGCGGCGGCGGGGAATCGTCGATGCGGGGCAACCAGGGCGGCGCTCCTACATCGGGGTGGTGGCGGTGAGCTTCCTAGGTGGCAAGGATCTGGCAGAGGAGGCGCTATTCGTTGCCTTTAGAGGATCCTCACAGAAAACCTATGTCATGGACAAACCTCTCCGTTGCCTTGTTTCCTTAGGAGATCGAGGCACAAGATGTCTCGACCCTAGTAGCCGGGGCCATGGTCTTAGCCGGAGAGGCAAGGTAGAGGCGTGCGGCTCAACGTCCGTGCTGCGATGCTTCGACAGCGGCTGGTCTGCTCTGGGCCGTGTGAGTCTGTGCGGGCCTACGGAGCGGCGGCCGCCTTCTTCTTCGCTGATCTGATCGGCGTCGTGGTTGCCTACTGGATTTCCTAGAATAAGGAGACGGTCCTGGGGTTCTTGTCGCGCCAAGGCAGTTATCTGCTTGATTCTTGTCCTCCTTTGTCTGTCCATTGGCGAGTCTCGGGATGCTCCGCCGGAGATATCCTTTGGGCGTATGATGCCTCTAGATTGCTTGATCAGACGGGATCCAGTCATGTGTGTCATTATTTCAGCCCGTGCGGCTTCTAGAGGGCGTGGAGCGAAGCTCCATTGAATGTTGACATTATGGCACATATCGGTCTTTCATTTCCATGGTGTAGACATTGATGAAGAATTCATGGAGGCAGAGGTTTGAGGAATAGTAATTGCTTCGAGTCTATGAAGAATTTGCTTGGTGTATCGTGACTTCTATCGGAGGCATCGATAAATGGAGGTGGCGACACTGGAGGAGTACAGAGTCTTATCTTTCAGGGTGAAAATTCAAGGTCCAACCTTAATTGGTTGTACCTAGCAATGGCCTTGTTGAAGGCATTGTTTTGAAAGTGTGGACTTTCTCCAGGGTGAAAACATAAGATCTTTGATCAGGGGACGACGATGCTACTGCATTGTTTCCTTCTTGGAGGCATCACTTTTTGAGTATATGGACTCCGGATGTTGTCCTTGGTGGTGGTTTATGTTGCAGCTGCAAGGAATTGATCACTGTAGCTGCACTTTTGTTTTCTTCCTCTTCATCTTCTTTTTGTTTGATGGTTGTTTGCATTCGTAATGTCTTTTGGACATTTGGTTGGTGCAGGCTAGGTGTAATTGGTATCTCCGCTATACTAATATATTCTATTTGTCAAAAATAGAATCATACCATCAAGAAGGCAACCAATATTTGCTAAATTCTCGGTTGCTTTAAAATTATCTGGTCTTGAGTTTCTTTGCTAATAATTAAGTAGGATTGATACACTGTATTATCGTTTTCATGTGAATGAAATTGGAGGCATGCACTTAAATTAAAAAAGAAAGAACCTACGACCTTGCCACCTTGTTTTTCAAAGTTTGAGTTAAATAAACTCAGCCGTCATATAAACAGTATTGCTCACAGTCTATCTATATATCTATCTATAAATCTATATCTATCCATATCTATCTATCTATCTATACCTCTACTAATTGAAGTCTCCCTAGAAATTGCCACGTGAATTAGAAATTAGGAGCAGTTCGTCTCGTGGGACTGAGTTATTACAATAGAGATTAATCCAGATGACTCCTTTCACCCTAATTTACCCCTGTATTTCAGAATGCTATCAAATTACCAATATGTGCTGACCTCTCTTCTTTCTCTCTTCATGTCGCGTGGATGTCGTCCTCTCAATTTCTATCAAATTTTCTCTAGGCTTATGTTGCTGTCTTCATGGGAATCCCAACCTCCTCTTCCTGTTTTATCTCCCATGATGTAGCAGAATTGTTGGGTTAGCGATAATGACATCATGTTCACGTGTGTTGAGCGGCAAAGATCTAGTGGAGCTTTGATTAGGGAAGCTGCACGTGCATGTTCAGGTCAATTAGACCTTCGATTAGAGAAGCTGCACATGCATATTCAGGTCAACACACTGAGAGGATGCCAACTCATGGATGCACTCCTTCATCCTTTCGGGGGCCAACCGGTAATTGTAATTGCCGATTCGCTACCGCGCCGCTCCGCCACATTGCATTGTCTTGCACCAACATACACCCATCTGTACTTGTAGGGGTGCATACCTTTGTTATGATATATCAGAGCACTCATCCTGGTCTAATCTCGCCACCTTGAAAAGAAAACCTAACATTACAATACCGTGTCCTCGGGCAGCTGCTCCACGGCATCATTGCCTCATCTCTTCAACAACTAGAGCAAGAACCATGTATAGAACCGCACCATTAGGACGACAACTAATATTTGCGAAATTCTTGGTTTCCTTAAAAGTATCTGGTCTGGAGTTTCTTTGCTAATAATTAAGTTGGATTGATACATTGTAGTATTGTTTTCATGTGAATGGAAATTGGGAGGCATGCACCTAAATTAAAAAAGAAAGAAGTTGCGACCTTGTTGTCTTAACTTTCAAAATTGATGTAAATAAATTCAGCGGTCACATAAACTGTATTGATCACAATATTAACCAGTTTTGCAAGACAGGTTGAAGTAATCATATGTTCAGCCAGCTCTATCATGTGTGCTGGCGTTTATGAAAACTTATTCGAAAATGTAAGTTTGTACCGACTTACATTATTGTTTAACAGAAAATGGGCTTCCAAAGAAAAATAATTGGTGAGCTTTTTTAAGATGTTCCACCTTACCTCTAATGGTAAGATTCATTTTAAATCTAGATTGTTGGTTCATGACGTTTAGTAATTTCCATAAACCAAAGAATGCTAAAAAGGTAAACGATAACACGCTAGTAGCTTATGTATTAAACAGGCACAACTATTTCCATCAGAAATGATAAATATCACGCAATATGCTACAGTAATCACACATCCATGTACTTTAGGATTTATTAGTATGTTGGATTTTTACATATACACCATAAGTCAAGATACGCTTAATTGCACATCCATGAATGACTGGTGGGCCTCAATCATTGTCCGCATTCTTGATTAGATGGTGTATTTGTATGCAAGCCATGGACTTTACGTTGAGTATGTATTGCATGTGAGTTTGACAAGAAACTTCGTAATAGTTTGACGCAAGATGTTGGAGCAGACTACAAAACCGACTTCCCAATAGAAATGTGAGAGTTAGTTTTTCAAAAGATGAAACCATTCCATAAAGTATTATTTGCATTTCAATAAGAATAGTTCGAGATATTTTTAGATCTTAATTCATGATGTTCTCTCAAAAGGTTAGTTTTGAGTGAACCCTAAGTAAATTACTGCTTGATACATACATTATTTTTGCATGGTCTTCATTCGAGATAATTACCAGAAGAATTTTATTTTTCAATGGTCAATAATGTGTGCTAATAGATTTATTTCTTTACATAGATTGGTTCTTGCAATTCAAGTTTAATACTAGTTCATATTGGAAAGTAATGATGTGTAGAGGACCAAAAAGCTCAATGTACCCCCTTTTATCATACACGAGGTAATATATAGCCGGCCCATTGGATCAACATAAACGGTCGATCCAAAACAATTTGAGAGAATTTTTAATTTTATAAATAAGCACATTTTCCAAGTCAAATGACCACGTACATGTTTTACTCTTGTAATATAATAGTGACACGTCAGGCCATGGCAGTTTGCAGTCAAAAAGAGCATAACTATTTAGCAATGGCCCCTTTTACTATAGCTGATCAATGGGTGGATAGCTCCCGCATTACATTAATAAGTAGAAGATAATTTCTAAATGACCGAAATCGTTTTGCCCCTAGTTTCCAGGGTTCTCGGGTTCCTCTAGTGGCTCGGGAAGGTTCTCGCACCGACACGGCAAGGCGGTCCTATGTCTGACAATCTCGTGCAGATCGGGAAGGTTTTACATGGCGGAAGGGATGTCATGCAAGATGCATCTGGCAGATCAAAAACTACTTGTATCCCTGGAGATGTTGTTCGAGCAGGAAGGTAAAGCGTGACAGTAGCGGGGGCGTATCAACTAGCTTAGGCACAATGACTGAAATACAAGTTTTTCTAGCATCATGCATGCGAGCGACAGAGAAGGAACACGATCTTAGCTCTCAGGATGCAAATGGGAATGTTGTTGATGTTGGGGAACGTAGCATGCAATTTCAAAAAAATCCTACGCTTATGAAAGATCTATCTAGGAGATGCATAGCAACTAGAAGGGGAGAGTGTGTGCACGTACCCTCGTAGACCGAAAGCGAAAGCATTTGACAACGCGGTCGATGTAGTTGAACTTCTTCTCGTTCCGACCGATCAAGAACCGAACGTACGACACCTCCGAATTCTGCACACGTTCAGCTCGATGACGTCCCTCGAACTCTTGATTCAACAAAGTGTCGAGGGAGAGTTTCGTCACCACGACGGTGTGGTGACGGTGATGGTGATGTGATCCACGCAGGGCTTCGCCTAAGCACAACGACAATATGACCGGAGATTATGCAACTCCAGCATACCGGAGGAACATCTTGTGTGCTATCAAACGTCACAACGTAACTGGGTGATTATAAATATGCTCTACAGGTGTCTCCGAAGGTGTTTGTTGGGTTGGAATAGATCGAGATTAGGATTTGTCACTCTGAGTATCAGAAAGGTATCTCTGGGCCCTCTCGGTAATGCACATCACTATTAGCCTTGCAAGAAATGTGACTAATGAGTTAGTTGCGGGATGATGCATTACGGAACGAGTAAAGAGACTTGAACATGGTATGAGGATACCGACGATCGAATCTCGGGCAAGTAACATGCCCATGACAAAGGGAATAACGTATGTTGTCATTGCGGTTTGACCGGTAAAGATCTTCGTAGAATATGTAGGAACCAACATGACCATCCAAGTTCCGCTATTGGTTATTGATCGGATATGCGTCTCGATCATGTCTACATAGTTCTCGAACATGTAGGGTCTGCACGCTTAACGTTCGATGACGATTTGTATTACGAGTTATGTGTTTCGGTGACCGAAGTTTGTTCGGAGTCCTGGATGATATGACAGACATGACGAAGAGTCTCAAAATGGTCGAGAGGTAAATATTGATATATTGGACAATGATATTCAGACACCGGAATGGTTTCGGAATGACTTGGGTATATTTCGGTGTACCGAGGGGTTACCGAAACCCCCCGGGGAAGTATTGGGCCTACATGGGCCTTAGGGGATAGAGAGGGGAGCCCGCAAGGGGTGGCGGGTGCCCCTCTCAAAGGGAGTCCGAATTGGACAAGGAGGAGGGGGCGCGGCCCCCTTTCCCTCTCCCTCTCCATCTCCTTCCTTTTCCCCTCCGATGAGAAAGGAAAGGGGGGCGAATCCTACTTGGAGTGGAGTCCTAGTAGGACTCCCCCCCCATGGCGCGCCGCCTTGGTGGCCGGCCTCCTCCTCCCCTCCTTTATATACGGGGGAAGGGGGCACCCCAAAGAACAACAGTTATTCTCTTAGCCGCGTGCAGTGCCCCCCTCCACAGTTTACTCCTACGGTCATAGCGTCGTAGTGCTTAGGCGAAGCCCTGCGTGGATCACATCACCATCACCATCACCACGCCGTCGTGCTGACGAAACTCTCCCTCGATCCTCTGCTGGATCAAGAGTTCAAGGGACATAATCGAGCTGAACGTGTGCTGAACTCGGAGATGCCATAGGTTTAGTACTAGATCGGTTGGATCGCGAAGACGTTCGACTACATCAACCGCATTATACTAACACTTCCGCTTTCGGTCTACGAGGGTACGTGGACAAACCCTCCCCTCTCGTTGCTATGCATCTCCTAGATAGATCTTCCGTGATCGTAGGAATTTTTTTGAAATTGTATGCTACATTCCCCAAAACTCCCCCCTTCCATATTCATCGGAGGGGGAAGGAAAGAGAGGGGGAGGGGAAGGAAAGTGGGAGGCTGCATCCTCCCCTTTCCTTCTCCCTTCCCTTCTCCTCCTATTCAGCCTATAGGGGGCGCACCAGCCCCTTTTGGGGCTGGTTGTCCAACTCTTGGCCCATTAGGCCCATATAGCTTGCTGGGGGTTGCCCGGAACCCCTTCCGGTGAACCGATACGTACCTGGTACCCCGAGAACACTTCCGGTGTCCGAATACTATCGTCCTATATATGAATCTTTACCTCTCAACCATTTCGAGACTCCTCGCCATGTCCGTGATGTCATCCGGGACTCTGAACAACATTCGGTCACCAAATCACATGACTCATATAATACAAAATCGTCATCGAACGTTAAGCGTGCGGACCCTACGGGTTTGAGAACTATGTAGACATGACAGAGACACATCTCTGGTCAATAACCAACAACGGAACCTGGATGCTCATATAGGTTCCTACATATTCTACAAAGATCTTTATCGGTCAAACCGCATTGACAACATATGTCATTCCCTTTGTCATGGGTATGTTACTTTCCCGAGATTCGATCGTCGGTATCTTCATACCTAGTTAAATCTCGTTATTGGAAAGTCTCTTTACTCGTTCTGTAATGCATCATCCCATAACTAACTCATTAGTCACATTGCTTGCAAGGCTTATCATGATGTGCATTACCGAGAGGGCCCAGAGATACCTCTCGAAACTTGGAGTGACAAATCCTAATCTTGATCTATGCCAACCCAACAAACACCTTTAGTGATACCTGTAGAGCATCTTTATAATCACCCAGTTATGTTGTGACATTTGATAGCACACAAGGTATTCCTCGGTATTCGGGAGTTGCATAATCTCAAAGGAATATGTATAAGTCATGAAGAAAGCAATAGTAGTAAAACTTAACGATTATTGAGCTAAGCTAACGGATGGGTCTTGTCCATCACATCATTCTCCTAATGATGTGATCCCGTTCATCAAATGACAACACATGTCTATGTTTAGGAAACTAACCATCTTTGATTAACGAGCTAGTCTAGTAGAGGCTTACTAGGGACACTGTGTTTTGTCTATGTATCCACACATGTATCATGTTTCCGGTTAATACAATTCTAGCATGAATAATAAACATTAATCATGAATAAGGAAATATAAAATAACAACTTTTATTATTGCCTCTAGGGCATATTTCCTTCAGTTGAACCTAAAGATGACTTGCCAAACATGATTTTGAATTTTAACAATTTTTTTACTTCCAAATTAAATGAACCTAATAATGATGTGCTAGCCAAAGTACATGTTAGTGTAACTATGATAATGAATGAATTACGCTTAGCGCCATATACAGTTGAAGAAGTACAAAAACGCTTGGTTTGGCATCAGAGCCATGAAAGTGTCAGGATCCGATGGGTTGCACACAATGTTTATAAAAGAATCTCTTCAATGTTTGGAAACATAATTATCAATGAAGATCTCTTAGCTTTGAACAGAATGATACCATGATTTTTATGATTCCATAGAATGAAAATATACGTTATGTATTGAGTACTACCCAATTTGTCTCTGTAACGTAATCTATATAGTTATAAGCTAACATTGGACAAACAGACTCAAAACTATTTTGTGAGAGATCATTGTACAATGCCAAAGTGCTTTTTTCTGTGGCAAATTATAGCAGATGATATTCATGTTGCTTATGATTCCATCCACTGAATAAAGAAGAAGAATGGCAAGAAGGGTTGGTGTTCAGTAAAATTTGATATGCACAACACATATGATAGAGCTGAGTTGTGCTTTTATGACAAACGATGAAGATAATAGGCTTTGATGATGGATGAATTAACATGATAATTGGATGTGTCTTGTTGCTAAGCTATTCGGTTCATTTTAATTCCATTGAAATTGAATGTTTTTTTGCCAACTAGGGATTGCGGTGGGGGTGGGGGGGGGGGTCTCACCCGTACCTCTTTCTCATTTGCACAGAAGAACTTTCTAGCCTATTATAACATGGGGAGGTGGAGGGGTCCTTTCATAGCCATGAAGCATATCGTGATGTCCCGTAGAACTCACAAACGCTATTCGACGACTACTCATTATTTGTTATGAATGCTGGCATGGAAAATGCAGCTAGCTTTAAAGGGGCGTTGGACTGCTATTCTATGTCTTTTGATAGCTTATTAGTGTGGAAAAATCACAGTGTTTGCAACCCTAAACAAGTGTTGGAAAGAAGGAAGAAGTCTGCACTATTTTGGAGATTATGACCAAAGAAGTTTTGGATAAATATTTGGGACTTCCCACGATGGTGGGGACATAGGGAAGTCACTGTTTTATTCATCAAGTAAAGACGGCGTTGAGGAGAATTAGTGGATTGTAGGTAAAGAAGTGCAAATGAAATATGTAGATGTCTTTATTCAAGCTTCCGAAGAAATTTTGTAAAGGAATCATGAGAGTTAGTTTTGAGTGAACATAATGTAAATTAATGCTCAAGAGAAATGCATTTATTTTTGCATGGTCTTCATATGATATAAGTAGCAAAATAATTTTATTTTGCAATTCCCAATAATGTGTACTAATAGGCTTGTTTCTTTATGTAGATTGATTCTTAAGTTTAAAACTAGTTCATCAGTGGAAAGTAATGATGTAAAGACACAAAGAAAGCCATTGTGGACTCTTTTACCATCCATGAGGTAACATATCACTGATCCATTGGATTAACATAAATGACGATACAAAACAATTCGAGAGAATCTTAGAATTTCTCTAAATAAGAACATTTTGTTAGTTGAATGACCACAAACACACTTTTACTCTTGTAATACAATAAGGGCACGTCATTCCACTAGTTTGCAGTCAAAAAAGAGCATTTAGCAATGGATCTTTGTACTATAACTCCCTAGTTGACTTGTGCTTTTATGAGCAATGGTGAAGAGAATAGGCTTTGATGACAAATGGATTAACATGATAATTGAATGTGCCCATAGCGAGGGCTCCTAAAATGTCGTTTTTGTTGATCTAGGGAGAATGATGGGGGCTCTCGGACCTCCCTGTTGAGTATTGTTCGTGGCTTTGAGCTTGACTCAGACTTGTGGGGTTCATCTGCCCTGTATTTTTTTTGAGCATCTGTAACCTTTATTAATGATCAAATTTTAACGGGATATAGATGATATTAGGCAAAACTGCTAGCCACACATGGCGCCTAGAAGGAAGAGACGATGCCGCTTTGGCTAAAGAGTGAGCTTCAGTGTTGTGTTGCCTCCCTATGTGGACTACATGGATAACACCAAATAGATTTCTTTGTGCTTTGAACTCTTCCAGGATCACAGACTAATGACACAGACCACCCGTCTCCAGATTTGCTACAACCTCCGCACAGTCTGATGCCACACATATGGACTTGTGGGGTTCATCTTCCCTGATGTGTACCCGTACTTAGGGCGCGGGTGCAGAAGAATGGCGAAGCCGTCTCCGACCTCGGACGGGTGGGCTTGCAACTTCGGCCCACCACCAAATTCTTCCCTGTAACCTTCCCAAACTACGTGTGGGAATGGCATAAATTATGGTTTTATGCTTCCGGACTCGAGGACAGCCTACCGTCCTACGTCAATGATCACCCGAAGAAGCTGGCCTCCCGGGCTCCCCTAGACCACTTGTCCAAGAACGTCTAGAACTCGCCAATGCCATAGCTCGCACAAAAGCCGCTGGGCTGAAGGGAGAGCACATCCGGAGGACCTGGGTGTCGCTTCGTGTCCACCTGCTCATGGCTCGGGAGACTGGAGACAATCAACCAACCTCAAAAGAGGCCACAACAACGGGGCACCGCAAGAAATCTCGCTCAAACAAGTTATGAAGAAGTCACTAGTGAGGATGTACTCATCCCTAATATCCCCAATCACCCCCACCAGTACGATAGCAAGAACTGCCTGGGGGCTCGCAGGCCCGCACCTTGCCACCTCGAGGCCGTAGGATGCTATGACATCAGCAGCACTACCGCTGCTCATCACCCCACAACAGCAAAGCGGCATCGGCACCCTGGTACCCAGTCCGCTAGGATTATTTACCCCTGGGGATGTCACCTCAGGGCTCACATGTGTCTCTTGCTTGCATGGCTGTAGGAACAAACCCCGAGTCAGGCTTCAACACGAGGGCGAGGACTTGCAGGCCTCGCCTAAGCCCATTCTTGGAAGTTGACAATATGACAGTGCCTAGGAGCTCTGGTCTCACTTGGAGTGTGATGGTGCTTCACCGAGGGCGAGCAGAGGCTTCACATGAAGCATGATGGTGCTTCACCGCATGAGACGGGAGAGGCTTCATCAATCTCGATGCTCCACCACATGCTCTACTAATATTTTCACTTTTCAGCAGGCGTCATGAGAGTCACGCGTGTGGTGGTAGCATGTCAGTGAGTGTATGTGCGCTCAAATCTAAGTTGTACTCTGTATTGAAAAAATAAACCAGTCAGTCATATTTACTTCTTCTAAGAGTAACATCTTTCTAACAGAACAAGTGCGTCCCCAGCACCAGAAATCTAAGAGGCCTTGAATTCTTCATCTGCAAGTGCAACACATGGTCTGCCTAACATGAAATTTGAGTATATCCATGATGATGCACTGTGCTGCTGCAGTTGGCCAACTAGTGGAATTGGCACCCGGATTGATGTTGTAGCGAGGGTGCAATCTATGAGGAACAAGCTTTCATGGTTTAGTTTCGGTTACAAGTACGGGCTGGAGAAGATACTAGACGAAAATAACTGTGCACTTCAGCTGTGCTAGCTTGATTCATCCAGTCAAAAAGGAGAATTTCAACAGTGGAGCGAAGGTGCATTTCTTGAGTTTACAGGCATACATGTGTTAACAGAGAAAGAAAAACAAAACATAATAATAGAGATGCATCATCCATTTGGTACTGTTACTATTATTGGTAAAAAACTAGTGGTGAAAGTGTTCAATCCGACAACTTATTTGCAGATAATTGCAGACCCATGCTGACTTTTGTTGAATTGAAGACTAGTGCTGAGATTATTTTCAGTTTATCTCTGGAAATGCTCGATTTTCCCTGTGACATAAGGCCAGTCTTAAATCACCCAAACTGACAATGCAAAAAATCTTTCTTCTGCAGTGCAACATGAACCAGTACAAAATATCTTGCTCCCAAGAAAACAACAACAAAACAGAGGCCTTAACAATACTCCCAACAACTATGCCTCCAACGAAAACATTTTAAATCAATCAGACACAAAATTGTGCTAAATTAAATGGCATTGCACGTGCTTTAGGCCTTAGTTTATATGTCTGGTAGTTAGTAGTAGTTACTTGAGTACTGTTATGATTTGAAAAAGAACCTTCGTGCTTCAGTTGTGTGTTTGGGATTTTATCTTATTTCTCAAATTCCAAACACACAAATGAAGCACGAAGGTTCTTTCTCAAAACATAACAGTACTCAAGTAACTACTACTAACTACCAGACATATAAACTAAGCTATGAAAGTTTTGACAAAATACGTGAGACACAAAGAGCAGGTGCAACCAGGTGCTAATAGCAGGTAGTACTACTTCAGAGTTAGGACCAAATTGATTTCTTAACAACAAAGATCAAACTACCAGCCTTGAAAGGACATACTAAACCAATAACCATTTCAGAAACAAAATAATAATAACCAACATGTATGGAAATGACAGTGCAATGTATTCACTCACAAAATCTGAGGAAGACCGAATCTCTCGTCATAGCAATGCTGTTCTTACTTCTCAATGATGCAAGATTTAAGTAAAATTTGACAGAAGCAATGAACAGTAGAAAAGTTCTAATAGCATATTAGTACATACTCCGATACTCGACAATTCAGAACATTAGCATGATGTTCAAGACATCATAATAAGCACCAGATGATGGCAGTGGAAGTGCTACCGCTACTATCCAAAATGTAGTTCTACTTCTAAATTCTAATAGTAGCTAACAAGTAAGAAGAGGTAAGTAAGAACAAAAGGCATAGCTCACATAGGATGGATAGATACTCCAAGGACAAAGCAAACCAGGAGGTCTGAACATTCAATCATGCCCTGCGGAGTATGCAGGCTCCCCATCTTCTTGCATTCCACGGGACTACTCCTAAATTCTAATAGCTAATAAGTAAGAAGAGGTAAGTAAGAACAAAAGGCATGGCTCACATAGGATGGATAGATACTCCAAGGACAAAGCAAACCAGGAGGTCTGAACATTCAATCATGCCCTGCGGAGTATGCAGGCTTCACATCTTCTTGCATTCCACGGGACTACTCCTAAATTCAATAGTAGCTAATAAGTAAGAAGATGTAAGTAAGAACAAAAGACATGGCTCACATAGGATGGATAGATACTCCAAGGACAAAGCAAACCAGAAGGTCTGAACATTCAATCATGCCCTGCGGAGTATGTAGGCTCCACATCTCCTTGCATTCCACGGGATGGAAGTGGAGCGATGCTCTCTTGAAGGCGATAACGAGTAAGCTCCATATACCTCCGTCCAGTTGCCATGCACACCACTCCTAAGAACTTATTATCAATGTCACAGCGCAATACATGTCTCTCATTAAAATCCACCAGCAGCTCACGGTCATTGAGAATAACCATATTATTGACCCAATTCAACATTGAACCTGGAAGTGCTTTCTTCTTTTTCTGTTTGCAGGAAGCTAAATAAAGTTCTTCTGATGCCTCTAGCACTCGCAGGTCAATCTAGTACTTGAAGGACCAGATTCCAGCCTCGTAATCCTGCATCACCCAGACATCCACAGTGGTCAAAGGAGGCGGGCTAATCCAAAAAGCAAGTGTCCCGTTCATGTCAAACAACTTCATGGTACTGTTATGAGCACCCAGCTGGCTGGGTGTCGGACTACGCATCCACCAGAATGATTCGGCTTCTGTGTCGAACATAATAATGTCTCTGCAACCGCCCGTCATGTCTTCGGCACCATAACGAGGATTCCAGTGCAGATTATTGTGGTGGTAGACAGAACGACACTCACAAGAGAACCTAAACAGCCTATGGAGTAACGTCTGTTTCACTGAAGGCAATGACTTTGTTGGCAGTTTGACTTTGACATGTCTCGGTTTGTCAGATCCCACAGTGAGAACGTATAAACTGTAATTCATCGCGTGCTGCGACCCTGAGACCCAGAGCACCCTGTATTCTCTAGTTGGATGGTGCCCGAAGAAACCGATTATGGTGTTGTACAAGCCTCGCTCGATCTTAGGCTGCGGCAGGAGAGCCTGCTTGCGGGTGGTCGGGTTGCAGATGTAAGGGCAACGATCTGCGTCGGTGCGCCGGCCCAACTGTTGGGCCGGTCGCACCGCAGCCGTTAAATCGCGCGCGCGTGGGCTGTTAGATCATGTCGATGAAAACGGTTCCCCCTTACCTTCTTCTTCCTTGCGCCGCGCCGTGCCCACCGCTCCAAGCGTTGCGCCGCCCCCCCCCCCCCCCCCCCCCCCCGCGTCGTGCTTGCAACGCCCTCCGCGCAAGTCGCTGCCGTCGTGGATCGAGCCCCACCACGCCGCCTCCGCCTCCGCACCCAATTGAAGCTTTTTTCATG
The DNA here is from genome assembly GCF_003073215.2 of Triticum urartu. NCBI lineage: Eukaryota > Viridiplantae > Streptophyta > Magnoliopsida > Poales > Poaceae > Triticum > Triticum urartu. The sequence continues at coordinate 676,475,284 of NC_053028.1, forward strand.
GCTGGTCGAAGCAAAACCGAGACATGGTTGTAGCAAAAAATATTGTGGCCGATAGCTGCCGGTTGTAGCTCACCGTGCAGGTCCCAAAACATGGCTGCCGTCATGGGAACAAATTTCAATGTTGGTTGTAGCAAAAACGTGGTCACGATTGTAGCAAAAAACTTCATGGCCGCTGCCATGCTTGCACCCGGTTGAAGCTTTTTTCCACGCTGATTGAAGCTTTTTTCAGGCTGACTGAAGCTTTTTCCACCCGTGGGCGCTCGTGCACGGGTTGAACGAACGACTGCCAATGAACGCCATCTAAACGGATGTAGCAAAATCCTCGTAGGTTGTAGCAAAAAACATGTACGGTTGGAGCAAAAACGTCGCTCGCACAAGGACCAGCGGCGTAGCATGCAGCACGCGACGAAGCCGGTTGTAGCTGAGTGGTGTGCCAGTGGTAGCAAAATGTGACATCGGTTGTAGCATGCAACAAAAAACACGACATTTACAATGTTCTTTCATGACAGCACCGCCATCCTCGCAGCTCGCGGTCACCTTGCTCGCCGTCTGTGGATGACAAATGAAAAGCTGCAACCGGCGCTTACGAAAGCTACAACCGGCATTCAAAAAAGTTTCAAACTTCTTGTCTAGCTGCGACCTCCGCGACGATGATGACGCGGTTTTGCTGCAACCACAGTCGATGTTTGCTACAACCGGTGATGGAATTTGCTACATCCATTGCACAGCTGGTGCTACTGCTCCGCTGAGCTCCCACGCCCGCCCATGGCCATCACCGCCGTGGCGCCGTTCCGAGAGGTGCCTGACGATGCAGTGGCCGAGATCCCTGCGCGATGCCCATCCTCGCTCGTGCGCGCCGCCATGGCCTGCGCCTCCTCGTATCATCCCCGTGATTCCTCCGCGGCCATCAGTCGACGGCACGGCCATGGCGATGAGCGCAGCCATGGAAACCACACAGTAGCGTTGTCCCTGAGGGGCGCACGAACAGCACAGGAGGCAGGAGCTGATCGCCGGCCTGGATCCATGGAGTTTCCTGCCTGGGAGAATGCGAGGAAGAAAGAGTGGATGGGGTGTTGGGGAGAGGATAAGGTACACGTGTTGCCTTCCTGGTGGTTAGCGCCAGCGAGGCGAAAGCGACCGGTCCGAGTGTTCCGCCGGCGCACCGCACGTAAACACTTCCCAACGGGTATTCCCCGGAGAAGATAACAAAGCCGGAGAAGGCTAGTGGTCAGGTGACTGATTTTAAAACTTGGGTCAGTCACTTTTTTTCTTTTTGCAACGCAGGCCGCGCAGCTCACGGAGCTGGACGTGCGTGCTGTGTCGTTCCTCCAACTAGGCTATTTCATAGGTGGGGTAGGGCTTTTGCACTACATGGGCTTGGGGAAAGCTCTGCACTTAATGCTCCCACACAACGACAACAATACTTATATCTTAGTGCTAACGATCAATCACGTGGTTGTACGTAATCACATTCTTAATTCTAAATTAAACAAACAGAAATTTAAAGGATGAACAATATTATGCACCTATGTATAGCATAATACAACATAAAGCCTTCTACTTTCTCTAGTGTTCTCATCCTCTATACTAATATACTTACATAAAAATTAAAAACAAAAAAACAAAAAAAATAAAGTTTCCTAAGAAAAAAATTAGTGGCATAGGTATTAGCCTTTTAACAAAATTAAACTAATAAGGACAACACACAATTTAAACAGAAATTACGCTTTTCCATAATATGAAAGATAAGCATATAATGGTGGGATTCTCACAAGATGGAAGTTATCTAAAAATGAATGAATCAACGACATTGCTATTACCCATAAAGGAGAAAGCAATAAAATAAAAATTAAAAAAGTCAAAATAAGTAAGTTTTCTAAAGAATGAGTTAGTGGCATTCACATAAACCTTTAAGAAAAAGAAAAAGAAAACAAAAATAGAAATTTTGCACACAATTTACACATAAATTGCACTTTTCTATAGTGTGCAAAAACAAGCATATAATAGTGGAGTTTTCCTAAAATAAAAGTCTCCTAAGAACGAATGAATTAATGGCATTCGTATTACCATTAAAGCAGACAAAAATTGAAAACAAACTAAAACTAAATCAAAATAATGAAGTTTTTCTAAGGAGGAATGAATTAGTGGCATGGTATTACACTTTAAGAAAAACAAAAAGAAATAAATACTAAAACAAACTCAAAATAATTAGTGGCTTTTGTATTACCCTTCAAGAAGAAAGAAAATGAAATCAAACTAAAACAAAATCAAACAATGAGGTTTCCTAAGAAAGAATGAATGTGTTGCATTGGTATTACCCTTTAGTAAAAAGAAAATGGAAAAAATATGTAAAACAAATAATGGCAAATTTTGCACACAGTTTACACATAAATTGCAATTTTCTATAGTATGCAAAAATAAGCATATAATAGTGGAATTTTCGCAAAAAGAAGCTTCCTAAGTACGAATGAATTATCAACATTCATATTACCATTAAATTAGACAGAAACTGAAGAAAAAACTAAAATAAAATCAAAATACTGAAGGTTTTTAAGGAAGAATGAATTAGTGGCATGGTATTACTCTTTAAGAAATACGAAAAGAAATAAATACTAAAAAAATCAAAATAATGAGGTTTTCTAGGAAAGAATGAATTATTGGCTTTGGTATTGCCCTTCAAGAAGAAAGAAAATGAATTCAAACTATAACAAAATCAGCCGATGTGGTTTTCTAAGAAAGAATGAATTGGTGGGTTAGTTTTACCCTTTAGTCGAAAGAAAACGAAAAACTATCTAAAATAAACAATGACAAAATTTGCACACAATATACCCAAAAATTGCGCTTGTTTAAAATATGAAAGAATAAGCATGTACTGCGGAAATTTTTGCCAAAAAATCCTACGCAAGAATGATCAATGGCATCGATATTACCCTTAATGAAGAAACAAAATGAAATTATAACTATATCAAAATCAAAGTAATAAACTTTTATAAAAAAATGTAATAGTGGCATTGGTATTCCTTTTTAAGAAGAAAAATAATGAATTTAAAAAAAACTTGCACACAACTTCACACTAAAATTGCTTTTTTTTTGTAGTATACCAACAACAATCATATGACAGTGTAATTTTCACGCATATTGTATTGTATAGCATTTGAATATATATATATATATATATATATATATATATATATATAGACTTACCCAACACCCAAAAATACCTACAAAAGAAAAGAATATAATCTAACTAATAAAGAATAACAAAAAACAAAAGAAGAAACACATAAAACATATTTCTTTTAAAGAAAAACAATGTGGCAAAGGGGAGGGCTGGGTGGCATACGTGGGCTTCAGCCCAGTAGCAAGTTGACTGACCCAAATATGTGGTCAGTCAAAAAACAAAACCTAAGCCAGGTCATAGTACAGTACAAATCTGAAAGCAAAAAATCAATGGCCAGAAAAATCGACTGACCAAAACTGGTTTTTCAGGCAACTTACGTGTAGCTAATGTGTAAAAAAAAGAGCAGCAAATCAAGCAAATCAACTTTTGTCCATAATAAAGCGGAAGCGAGAGATCCGTCTATCGAAACATGTGATGTACGTCGGTTGACGGGGCAACAGACGGCTCCTAGCTTTTTTTCCAAACATTGGCCGTACAACAGGAGGATTTTGTGAACACGCTCAGGAAGGAAAAAAAAGTTATATTATGGAGCTCCCAAAC